>NW_009205840.1:46013-62335 GCF_000690835.1 Fulmarus glacialis | reverse complement strand
TGGTGGTGGCGAAGCGGTTCCGGAAGGGCCGGGTGTTTGGCTAATACTCAAGCTGATAAAGAATTCACATTTTCGTAGAAAAAGTGCCCGAGCGAAGGTGTTCTCTCTTTCCACGCAACCCGCTTTGTGAGGTGGCTTCCCTGCAGGCCGTGGGCCTCTGCCCTGTGCTTCCCCGAAACCGCCCCCGCTTCGGCGGTGCGCCTGGGGCCCCGCGGCCCTCAGGCAGGGTTAAGAGTACAGAGCAGGGGGGAGTCTCATCTGTCCATGGAGACTTACTAGTCACTTGCCAAAAAAAAGGGATACATTTCTTTGTCCTGGGTCCCAAAATCTGTATCACTCTAGTAGAGACTTCTCATTTCTCTTACCAATTAGAAAGGAGCAAGCAGAGTACGGTACTGGTGGCTGTGGAGACTTGAGCCCATCTGTCAGCTGGGAGTTTTGGCAATGCACGCTTTGTCATTGAGATGAGGAGCAAAGAGTTTAAAAAAAGAATTTGGGTGTAAGTGCACAAATATAAAAGTGTAGCTTTATACCAGATTTATTGGAATAACAGTAAGAAGTGGGAAAATTCCTTTAAGGAAAAACGAGTAGATTTCATGACTAATAACTTAGGGTTTAGAGTATCCATGTTATTTTAAGATGAATGTAATAACGAATGTTTTAAGTGAGTACTTACCAAGAAACCCATGTATAGGCCTTCTTTGAAAGCTGAACTATTATTACTTAACGGGGGCTTTGTAACAAAAACTGTGTTATATATATATGGTGCGCATGTGTGCGCCCTGTACAGGCACAATATGTACCAAAATACCAAGAAGTGTCCCAGGCGGCCTGCTCTGGGTGACTGTGCTTGAGCGGGGGTATTGGACAAGATGCCTTTCAGAGGTCATTTGTGACCTCAACCACGCTGTGATTCTGGGAAGTGGTGTAGGTGTAACAAACACCTAGTTTGGTATAATTTTTTTTTTTTTCTTGAGAAGTCCTAGAAGGATGGACCTCTGGCTTAAACTTAAGCAAGAAAGACTGCAAAGAGATCTTAATTGGTTTATGTGATGACCTCAGCATTCCTCAGCCTATATTCATATAATTATTTGGAAAAACAAAATGCAGCCACTGACATAATATCTAGTTGTGGGTTTTTAGATTAATTATGTTTAGTGGGTGGATTGTGGAGTCTCTTAGGAATACAGTACAAAAATCAAAGCAGATGTGACAAAGGTTGCTAATTTGGCTACAAGTTTCCAGGCATAAGTTAGGAAAATGTAAAAGCTGCCCTGCAAGATGCACGAGTTACTGATAAGAAATGACACATCAGCACCCCATCATCACATAAGAGAAGCCAATGTGACAATCCAAGAGTGTCCGAACAGAGGCACTGTAGGCAATGAGTAGATAGATAGAACAGTACAAGGGATTATATAAATTGATGGCAAGAAAAGGTTCCCTTTAATTTTTCTGTAGTTCTACAGCATATTTGGGAAGTTGGAGGCTCCCCTGGGGATGTCCAATTGAGGTTATACCAGCTGTAGAAAGAGAGCACCAAATTGTGACATCTTGTGCTTTCAATTCCTTGTGAAACTCCTCGATCTGCTGGGCTGCATCAGCAATTCAGCCATGACCCACCTAGCAAAAGAGCTGAACTGCAGGTCAGCATTTATTAAAAATGTCTACTGTGTGTGCAGTGTGGAGTCATGGCTCAGCTTCAGCCTCTTAAGGCTGATCAATGGAAATTACAAATGTCTGGATGTCTGCCTAGAGCTGGAATTACTCAGACAAGTTACTTCAGCTAAAGTGGCTTTTAGCAAAGAAGAGCTGCAGTTCAATAAAATGGAAGTGTTGTTTAGCGTTACTGATACGATGAGCTGAACATGCAATATCAATTAGTTTGAAAATGTGTTTGACAGGTGCACTAATATTAGACAGTATTATTCCTTCTGATGTTATCTTAAACTCTATTTATATGCGAAATGTGTGCAATACACTTTAAATCAGCTGTCACAACTCTCAGAACAGCAGCAGCATCCCTTGCATTAGTATAAAGATACTATAGATATTTTAATGTTGAAAGCTTTATTTTAATAATAAACCTTTTCAAGGATATGTATGAGGTTTTTTTTCTTCTGGAGCTGCTGGATTGTCTTTTCTTTGCATCAGCAATTTGTGGAGATGTTTGTTTCTTACCCCAAAACCCGTATTATAGCCAGAGGAACATTTGGATCTGGGATGTTGCCAAGATACTTGATCTGATTAGCTATCTGCCTTTTCTCTACATAAAGTGAATACTCTCTACACCAAAAATTGAGTTAAAATTTTGATCCAGAGCTTAAATTAGGTAACCCTTTTTTACCTGTATTTTTAATATGCATTCAAAATGACTTACAGAAGAAACTAGAAGTGTCCTGCTAATGAGACTTCATTCTTAAGGAAGGAAATTGTGTTAGCAGTGAGAATATGGTGTTCGTGCTACTGAAATATCTTCATGGAGTGGTCTATGATCTTGTGAAAGCTAAGGGAAATATTAGCTTGCCTAGGGTTTCTTGGTTTTAAGTTTAAGACGAGAGGCTCTGGGAGGTGGTTAGCTGTCAGACCCCTGCCTGACCTTGGTAGAAGTTGGAGCTCACTTACTTCACAATGTCATACTAACCGGGGCTTGAGTTGGCACTGTAGTGCAAACTGACATTGTGCCTGCACTGCCTGCTTGTTGGGTTGCCCCGTGTCTGACTCCCAACAAGCTGACAAGCTCCTCTGGTGGGCTGCAGGAAGGAACAGTTTGCACTGGTTACCCACCCTTAAAGGTGCGAGCATTCAATGTAGGCACGTCAAGTTTGCCACATTAGAAAGAGTCTCTGCCATAGCTTTGGGATTCTCACTTCCCCATAGCAATATTCTCCCTCCTGATCTCGGAATCGGCAGCTTATTGACATACGTGGGTATTTCCTGATGGGCAGGGGCTATGTGGCAATTAGTTTTAATTTATTGGTTTACTGCCTGATCATGACTTTCTCTGTTCAGCGAGGGAGTCTCCGCTTCCTTCCTCCCTGTTCTCTTCTGTCCTTCCTGTTTCCCTGTTACTGTTTCTGTGATTTCTTTCCCCACAGTAGCTTCCAGTTCCAAGGAGCTGTACTTGCCCAAACCTGTTTCTTGCATTAAAATCAGTAATTCTTTAGGTAATGCTAGCATTGAAGTCACGTAACTGGGGATTGGACTTGACGCTCTCATCAGCCTTCCACGGGACAGAGAAGTTCACTCCTCTGAGTCATTGTTCCAAGGCTGGCTGCAGACGTCGTTACATATATTACTCATTTCACATTTGGGAGGTTATTGCTGCAATTATAGCAACTTGAAACATACTTTTAAAAATGAAAGCTTTCATTTCAGAGACCTCAACTAAGCATTGTGGAGTGCCTGCCTGACCTAAGGGTTCCTTAGAGCTCAGTCTGAAGAAGGGGAAACCCCTTTCTGCATTTTTTTTCTCAGGGACACGTTCAGACCTAGATAATACTAGCTTTGCATTCTTATATAAAACCCTTGTACAGGAATTAGATAAGGACAGAAAAGATGTATGGGAGCTAATATTACAATATTTACTCATGAAGCAGTAGTTAAAGGTAATTCTAATGAATCATTCAGTTTAGGAACTCTCACTGCCTTTTCTGTCTTCCTGAATTTGTTCTGAGGATAAAGAGTTTTCTTTACAGTAAAGCTTCATGATTAATTTTCTAAATAACCAACAGTATTTGTTTATGCAGTCCACTGACTTCCAATTAGTATTGGATATTTAGCTGCCATTTTATCATTGAAAATCATCCATATCTAGATTGGTAAGTGCACAGTGGTCTTGATTTATTTTAAATATTATATAAGTCAACAGACTAAAGTCATCAATCTTCTAAAATAGAGATCAGTATCAACTGAGTCTAGTTAAGGTAGCCCATATGATTTAATGGCAAAGTAAGTAGAGAAGAGAATGCCTTCTAGCCAGCTAATCATTCTGTTAATGATCAGCTATTCTTCAGCTACTTTGTCAGTAAAGAAACCCAAATTTGCTTAGTAAAGGATTAAATGAAACAGCGAGCATTTCCTGACTTTGATGTTTATGATGCAAGCCAGGAACATTAACATTTCTAATAGTTGTACTGATGTAGGACAGGGATGTTTTAATTTCAGGAACAATAAAGAAACTGTGCTTGTGGGCCATGTGTGTGGGCAGATTCACAGTAATTAGGACAGAATAGACAGAAAGAAGGCTGCCCCCCGGTAATGAGTGGTATATCAAGCTATGCCGTCCACCTCTGCTCATGTTGCAACCTCTGATTAAAAAAAACCAGTAATGTAGGGCAAAGATCAGAGACAAATCCTGCCTTTTAAGAATAATAGCCCTGGGTTCTGCAATTAATTGCAGCAAGGAGAGAGGGTCCTGCATTAATTTCAACAGGAAAGTAGGTTTGTCTGAACTGATGCACATTACTTAAGCTGTGCACATATTCCTCATCATAATAAGCCCGTTATGTAGCAGTAGCAGCTGTGAGCCATTATGAATATTTAACGCTCTTAGCAGGGGTTACTATGGGCTTCTGTAGTAAGGTTACAAGACAGTGTTGCAATATCATGTGCTGTGGTTTTGCATTCTCAGAGCTTTTTTGGCTTTCTATTAAGGGCCGGTGAAGTTTTATTTATTCCCCTTCCCTACCATTTGCAGAGGCTGAATATCTTTGTAAACTGCACTGTAGTGCATGATTATCCATTCTTCATTGCCTCTAGCTTTACTTATACATCACCTGCTACTTAGTAATGTGAGTGTCGCAAGTCCCATGCTGGTAGGAGCAATCTTGCACAGGAAAAGATGCAAGTGGTTTGGGTCCCATAGTGAGGGCTGGCTTGTGCTATCACAGATGTGTTCTGTTTCCTCCTGGTGTGGCTTTTGGTGTGAGCTGCTGGAGAACAAAGATGCCAGTCAGCCTTTTCTTCCTAACTACGTCTTTTGACTGGTATTTGTTTTCTACCTTTGCATGCTGAAAGGGCAGGCAGTTCTTGGGCAATTCATAGTTGTTTCCACTGAAAATAGGTGGGCTGGACATGCAAGTTGGAATCACCATGTTTTGCACATCTGCATCTGAGAGGGGCCCATCCATGGCTGTATTAGACCTTGGGTCATGGGGCCAGCAGGCAGTACCCAGCACAGCACAGGGACTTGGCAGGCAGGGAGTTGGTGCTGGCGCTGCTTTGGAGAAGTGTGGGACAAGCTCTCCAGTGGCTCTTCAGAGACAGCCTCTGGCCTTCAGGCTCTCTTTTTGCTTAGGTCTTTTTTTAGCCTTTTTATTGTTTGTTAACTTTTCCTTTAAGTCATAAAATCCTTGAAATCAATCTGTTTACAGCTCTGGTAATAAGTTACCAGGCAGTGAAGTCAACAGTACAGAAGGAGGAAACATTTTGAGCAGCAGCATATATATCCATTAACATCATAAACTATATAAAATACTGCACTACACTAAGAAGCAATTGTTAGGAAGGTGCCCTGGGACAGCATCTGCTGTCCTTCAATGACTTCTGGGTTAAATGTATTCAATTTACGACTAAAACATTAGGCTATAGCCTTCCTTAAATTCATGCCTTGCTGATGATGTATGCAACCTTGAATTGTGTGTAGCAGATGGATACATGTTGGCTAACGTTATAATGTGTCAATAGCATGGTCCCTTTTACACTGTTTAGTCAGTGTATTAGTGACAGCAGATAGTGGCAACGTACCTTTTACCTCCCAGGTTGGCTTATAGATTTGCAGGTGGCGTTGCCTTGTGTTGCTTATCTGTTGTTGTCCATGTAAACCCTGCTGCAAGACAATGGCAGCACATCATGCTCATTCTGGAAGGGGAGGAGTGCAGAGAGGGACGCCAAAAATAGTGTTGAAAACATGGAGAAATGTGTGAACACACAACTTTTTGAGTGACTCCTGGACAGCTGGCTGTTTATCATTGGACCTCATGACACCATATTTGACTTCAATTTCCAAAGTGAAATTAATGTCAAAATCAGTTCTTGTGTATTGCATCAGAATATTAGTCATTGCAGAATACTTCTGAGTTTAAACATGTTTGTAATTTAGCTTCTGTATGTTTCTATTCACACTGCCTCACCTGTCCCTGCTAACTGCTGCTCCCCATAAGCTTCCTCTGTTCACGTGCACCTGCACCCAGCTAAGGCCTCTATGAGCAGGATCCTCACCGCTACCCCACTCTGCCATCGCTGCTGAGCCGTCTGGCGCCAGGTTAACAATAATGTCTTCCTTTCCCTGCTGAATTCAAATTCAGTGCAATTAACCCCTGCTTTAGCCTCTTTTAATTAAAAAGCAATGAATACAATAAATCTGGATGTAATATGAGAGTTAATGGCACCTACACCGATGTGTAAACCCAACAATGAGCGTAAGAAAGACAGCTCTGTCATGTGGGAGAGCTGTGCAAAATAGCCAGAGGGATGGTAATAAGGAATTGTCTTGTCTTCACCCCATTACTTCTCTGTGAGTGGCATTTTCACATTTTCGGTTGGAGAATATTTTATTGGAAAATCTGTAAATAGGTGATTCACCACTAGAAATGGTTTATTCATACCGATATTAAAAAAAACCAAAACACCTCAATATTCATTTGGCAGTGGGTGTTCTTTCTTTTAAGTGTCATTATGCACTTCGCATTGCCAAAGTATTTCCAGTCACAGCTCTGTCTAGAGCCAAAGTGAACTTTCTTAATTAAGTGAAGAACCACATAGGAACAGACTGCTTTACTTATATATGTTATTACAGTTCCTTTTTTAAGGCTTATTTTTATGAACAGTTTTGTATAGCCTGTTCTAACAGGTCAAGAATAACTTGTTTATTTTATACATGCTTTTAGATTTGTTTTAGCTCAGGAAGACTTAAAAAAAAAAAAAAAAAAAAATCAAACAGCGCTTTTAACCCTTCCCTCAATCTTAGGGTTCAGTACAACAGCAGTCAACTAGTGATTTCAAAGAGGTCTGTCATTTATCAAAGTGTACCTCAAACTGCTTCATCAGGGAATACAAATAAGCTGTCCAGAAATCCCCCAAGAACTTGAATGAAGTCAGCAGACATGCAAAAATCCAGATTAGAATATCAAGCTTTTCACCTCCATGTGCTACCTACTAAACTATACTTACTCTTCGTTATGCCTGCTCATTGGCCCTATTTCTCTTAGCTGTCCATCCTCATCCTACATTTCCATCTTTTTGTTGCCCTTTCTCCTTCTTCAGGTTGGATCTGGCTTCAGCTATGGAGTTGAAGTAGTCTAAGACAGAATCTGAACTGCCAGTAGACTTGGTCTGTCCCCTAGACTCCAGTTTGCTTCAATCTGTGGAGTCACTTAGGTGATTAAGAGTGTAACTTTGAAATTCAAGCTGTGAATCTTCAGCTGCCTGCAGATACCCCAACAGTCCCCTGCCCACTCGAAAGAAGAGCTAGGAGAAGCATACAGATGCTTGCTCTTGTGATGTGTGCTTGCAGGGTATACATGGGTCTGGAGGAAAAAGAGCTTAGAAAGAGCAGGGGTTGAAAATAAAGGGGAGGGGGTTCTGTTTATGAATGTTTTCCTTCAAGGAAAAACAAAGTTTAACTCTTGCCTTGGAAGGAGCAACTCAAATTAGGTTTTTGCTGTGAGTCACTTCTGAAATTACCTGTCTTCATTGAGTGTGGAGGATGCCTCAGATTGCAGCTTTCCCGGGCCCGAAGGTGGCCCTTGTGATGCTCCTCTGAGAGCAGCCTGTCAGTGTGACCCGGGCCCGAAGGTGGCCCTTGTGATGCTTCTCTGAGAGCAGCCTGTCACTGTGGGAAAGCAAGCTACTCTTCGAGTGAGAAGACAAAACAGTGACAAGGGTGCATTGAAGCTGTGTAGCAAGTTTCTATTCCAAGAGCTCTCTTAGCCTTCCAGGATGCATACGAGGGTGTATTTTCTTCCTGTGGGAATATTTTAATTTTGCCTAATTGACCTTGTAGCTCATGTTGTCATTCCGTGTCCAAAACTGGAGTATGTTTTTGGCCTGCCACTATTTTTAGCTGGTGTAAATAGGGCACTAAACCAGCAGCGTTCATGCTTTTTATTACAGGCGTCTCACTTCGGGCACTGAGGAGTTGGCCTTAGAAGTATTTTAATGGCGTTATTGGAAGTGAGAAGGTGATGATGGACCAAGTGGTTCATTGTTTTGTATCCTGACAGTTTCTGGGTGCTGTTCCTTAGCTTTTAAAGTCACAATTGTACAACAACTTTCTGTGATTTGGTAGAAGACAGTTGGCTGATCTGAGTGAAAACTAACTTTCCCCCCCACCCCCTCAGGTAAATTGTTTTCACTGGGGAGGAGGGTGGGAAGACTAGGGTGTGGGTGCCTCTGCCTGTCCTTCTGGTAGCTAAGACATATGCAAACTAAAGTGGCCATACAGTCTTTGCTCTTATTTATCTGGTATTGACCTCTTACTCCTTCATTGCTTACACTTCAGTTCTCTGCTTATATTGCCACCCTGTTTATATAGATACAGAAAGCTTTGAGATCAACCTGCAAACAAAATCTTCAGGGTGAGCTAAAACAGTCCAGCAGTTCGGTGTCCTTCATTTTTGTTCCCGTGGTTTTTTTACTGAAATGCTGCCCTCGAGTGGTGACCAGCTGATTGATCCCAACTGGAGATTTCCGAGCTGTTACTCCTGCCTGTCCCGTGCCCCGTGTTCCCCTTTTGGGGGGTAAATGTTCCCGGTGCCCAGGTAGCCCCCCGCGCACAGCGAGGCTCCGGAGTCAGTTCAGCTGAAGCCGGCTGGTCAGCCTGCTCCGGGCAGTAACTGATGCGAAGTTTCCAAGCGATGTTACAGCACAGCAGCTTGAACTCCCCGGCAGCAACAGTCGCCTCAGCTTTTACAAGAAAATGGAGAACGTAATTCTGAAGGAAATGTAATGATTTGAGATGCACTGTGACCACAAGCCCTCTAAATATAATTTATATGAATAATTCTTCCAGTAACTCCGTCCATTGTGCTGTTTCTGGACTATAGTTCATGGTTTTAATGTAGAAACTGTAACTTTGTAGAAGAGTGTTTTTCTGTGACGAGGTAAAGATCTCTGAGCTTGTCTAAGCAGTGCTTCCACTGTGCTCTCTGGGTCTCCTCACAGCATTTTATAACTTCCTTTCTGTTCAACTCTGAGCAGGCTCGAGTTAGTCTCTGACAATGTGACGCTTACAGAGGGAATGTCATGTAGCAAAGGTCCTGTATAAGGTAGCCTCTGAACAAGCTCCAGAGCACCCCGACAGTTTATTAAGTCAGAATATAAGATGAAGAGTTAATACAGGGATAAAGGTGGCTTGTGGGAAAGCAACTTGAGGCATTACTGCTTTCAGTTTTATGCTGTGCCTCTCTGCCAGAGGTTACAGTCTTTACAGCAGTTTTGCTAGAAGCATAAGGATGCTGGCTCCTCAGTCAGTAAGTCATAGCTTAGTGTACTGGTTTAACTCGGAGATGCTTGTTTTTCTGGGCCACTAAAAGGTGTGTCAGTATGTGACTTGTTTTGCCTGCAAGTTAAAAAGCAAAAGCAAAAATGAGAAAGAGGTTTTATGTGAAGGGAGTTGATGTCTTTTGGGAGGACTTTGTTTTTAGCATTCCCAGGGTATTTGAAGAATACTCCATGTTTCCATGCTTCATTGTAGACCAATTGTCTAAAGGGATATATAATCCTACCTGTATGTTATTAACTCTTCTGGCAAGTACCAAGTCTGTCCTATTGGGAATATTCTCATGTTCTCATCTTTTCCTAAAGACAGAGGGTAGTGCTTTTCTTATGTATTGTAAACTTCTATCATCCTGCACAATGTGCAAATACCATACTTTCTTTCTGCATTAACACATCTGATTAGGGATAGGCTTGTTTGTTCAAGCATCAGTATGGTTTGTGGAGTCAGATATAAGTGAGTATAAGGTCATTATAACTAGAATTGCTTCTTCCTCTTCAAAGAATTTCAGCTGCAGAGTCCCTTTTAGGGAGTCCTTCAGGACTGGTTATTTAAGTGCCCAAGTCTTCCCTACTTCACTATTCCTTCTGAATCTCTTCGGGTGCCAGTCTGATTTTTTTTTTTTTTTTTTTTTTTTTCCCCCAGCTAGTTACCCCCTCACTGCTCAGCCTTCATTCCATAAAGTACTTGCTGCAATGACCAGCTAATTCTTGCTCACCGTCCTTTGGGTGATTAGTCTTTGCAATAGTTGTGCCTATGCGTGTATGAATATACGGCACATATGAGTATATGAAGGCCTCTGAGAGCCTCTGTGTGGAATATCTATGTCAAATATTGCCAGTAAAATAATCTCCTTGATGATTTGGCTCAGCTGAAGACTGCCTGTACTGAAAAGCGCTCTCAGAAATGATACACATCTCTATTTCTAGTTTCTGAGAGCTCCTTAATTAAGACTCTGGTACTGGCCATAAAATGTGATTTTTTTCAAATTATTGTATTGGCACTTCATGTGCTTTTACCTAGCACTAAGTGAAGTCCCATCAAAATAGAGTAAAGTATGGGAAGACTGTCTGGGGCATTATTACCACAGGCAAGGATATGGAAAGGAAATGCCCAGGATATTATGGTAGTAAACTAGGTACATACTAGTTTGTGCTCTGAATTTGCAAACATAAATGCCGGACTTGCAAGCAGATGTTACAAACAGCTAATTCTGGAGCCGAAGTTAGTAAGTTGGAGTGCTTGAAGCAGTGGTTATCTCTACTATTAAACCAGTGATAGGTCGGATGCTAAGTGTCAATGACTAGGCTGTATGTGTATGGAGGTTTGGACAATGGTGGTTCCTGGGAGCAGTTAATTTTCACTGGACTTGCACCTGAAAGTACCTAGCTGGCCAGAGCTGCAATGAGAGGAGGCAGATTCTCTCTTTCAGCTAGACTGTACTAGTTACATTAGATTTCATATTTATTTATAATAAATGTGAATACATTTTGATGCATTTAAGCCAATGTATGAAACAAAAAAAATTAAAGAAAATAATTTGCTGTCACTATGTGAAAATGAAAAGAATCCCTGCTTGTTTCTGTCAGAACCTGTAATAGCATACTATCACCCTACAGCTTTCAGTTATATCTGCTCACAAATGTGTTTTGGTGGGCAGGTAATCTATATAATGCCATGATAACCCTACAGTATAACAATGCTGGATTTATGCACAAACACCCATGAGTATATCAAATTGGTTTTTTTACACTGAAACAATCCATGCAACCATAAGCAGTAAAATATACAGTGGCATAGAGTAATAAATAGGAACAATAGATTAATATGATCAGTCAGAAGGAAATAGATGATTAGTAGCTTCATTGTTAGGATTCATATTTAAATCACCTGGTCCTTCTGTAAAAGAAATGAGATCAAAGAAAATACAATGTTTTCATTGGTACGTGGGGTGAATTGGGGATTTTTGTATGAAAGCTTTCTATAGTGATTACTCTTTTCTACAGAGTTTAGATGCAGCGTGGTGGCAGAAGATTATGTGAGATGGTGAAACCTGAATTGGAATAGGGACCCGTTGAATTGCTCGCTGCTTATGTGAACTAATCTTTGCTTCCCTTGGATTTCAAATTTGGTCATGCATAGCATCATCTATGCTAGTGTCTTTTGTCCTTAAAAAGATAACTTGAAAGGCAATGAAGGGAGAAAAATGGAGAACATTAGTAAAATAGGAACGTTTGCTCCCTGCAATTCAATGCAGAAAAGCATTTTTCCTTCCCTTTCCTGGCTGAAATCCTCAATACACTTTTGGCTTTCATTTCCAAGCTCAGTCCAGCATCCATTTGTTACTGTGCAGTGAATCTGTGTATGATACTAACTAGACGTGGCAGCTCCTTTCTAAATTAGACTGTTCCAATCTGTCACTTTATTCTTTGGCACCAGGGAGTTTCATTTTCCTGAGATGAACTCCGCTGCTGGCCATCCAACCTGATGGAGTGGAAGAATTGCAGAACAAATTGCTGCCATCAGCTGATTCACCTGAACAGAGCAGTGTGCGAGACCTGCCTTGTCCTGTGAGTGTCTGTCACTTGCAGCAGCTGAACAAATATTTTCAAGATGGTAAGTGAGCCAACGGGAGGAATTATCTGAAAGAGCCCAAACATTTTATGCAAACACCTGTGCTATTCTTAGTCATACAAGTTTGCTGGAACTTGCCTCACGTCTTCTTTCCTGTTAAGCAATTCTTTCATGCTGCTCTGAATCATTTCCTAACTCCGTGTCACATGAAAAGCCTGAAAAGGTATCTTCAGTTTCTCAGAATCAGTCTTCTGCTGTTTCCTGGTGAGCATCCCTGGCAGGTTTGTTTCATCAGGAAATAATGGAATTAATTAGCATTTAGTATCAAGGTTGACTTTCTTGTAAAATTATATAAACCCCCTGTTTGTTACACCGGTTACAGCTGCTAGGATGCTTTTCTCCATCAAAAAATGCAGCTTGATCACAAACATAGCACCACTAAGTGATGCCTTTGTTCACTGTGTGTATTGTTTGGTATCTTGCTTCTAGAAGAGCATGCCACATAAAAAAGGAAAGAGAAGGTGAAGGAAGTGGAGCAAGGGGTAAAGAAATCCATCAGAAGAGCAAAGTGGTCAGAAGCTGTGTCTTGACCTTGCATGTACAAAACATGAAGCTTAACTCTGCAGCTCCATAGCTGGGAACAAAAGCTCAAAGGCTTCAAGCACATGTCAGGAGCAGAGTCAGAGCAGCCCTCTGGAGCCAGAGTCTCTGTGAAGCTGTGCCTGTGCCTCTCCAACGACTTTGTGTGAGGAAAAAAATAATTAACAATGGTTATTGTCATGACTTGGTCCTCATCTTGCATGGATCCTGAGGGATTAGGATGGCATTGTGGGATGGGTATTCAGACCCTTTTGTGGCCTCTGTCCTCTTCTGCAACATAATGTGAGATAATGTGACTCTGCAAAAAGAGCCGACTAGACTTTTTTCTCCTCACCCCACTTCCATGTATTTAGTCATATAGACTAAACTTGCCAAGCCGACTGCCAGTATTTAATGCATGAATTGAGAAACAAGAAGTATGAATATATTGATTTCTTAAGTGTTGTGACCTATTTTCCATCTGCTTTCATTAAATGCTGTTTTAATTGTCTGTTGGGATAAGAGGTTAATTTTCCTTCATTAAAAGTAGCGTTTCATACTATCGGTATATTTCTGCTCACTCATACGACTGATCAGTATGAAACGTAAATTTAGTACAAAATATGCAAGAAAGAATGAACTTTTTAAAAGTAGAATATTACATATTAATTGCTCTTCTGGTTGAGGGAGGGGTCTGTTCATGTAATCAGTCCAAGTTAGTGCTGAGAAATACATGAAGTCTAAGAAAAATCTTGAGAAGTCTGCTAAAATCATGTTTCTCACAGAAAGATATGACTGTGGGTATCAAGTGGCTCTGAGGGCATAATTTTTGTGAAGCTGCAGTGTTTTTCACCTCCTATCGAGTGCACTCACTCATCTCAGCGAATATTTGTACAAATGGCTCAAACAGCATGGGAACTCTAACAGTAAACAATTATATGCCTCCTCGGGCAATAATGAGTGCCTTAAAATTAGCAGGCAGAAGGAGAATGTTCAGCAGTAGTTCTGAGATGCTTGCTCTGAATTAGATACTAAAATTGGAATCTTATTTCACAGCTTTGAATAGGAAAAAGCTGGGTTTGAACAAGAACTAGGTTTTTTGTTTTAACTGGCAAAATTAACTTCCTTGAAGGAAAAGGTGTTGTGAACTGCGCTTCAGCTAGCTTGGTTATACAAAGATTCTTCAGCCTGTGTTAGTGAAGTAAAATTAATAGACGTGTTTAATCATCCTGTGAATTGGGATCATTATATTAGTATAGTCATAACTACAGAGGAAAATGTTAATCACTGAGATTGGATTATGCAGTGACCTTTTAAATCCATGGTGTTTGCAGCTAGTAGACTTGCTTCAAAGTAGGCGTCAGAAAGCACTTTCAGTAGTGGATCTTTTGGAAACAGTTTAAATGTTTCTGTCCAAAAAAAAAAAAAACTGAATTAAAGAAATGCTACTTTCCAGTTACTGATTTTTGAATTCTTTGTATAATCTACACCATGAATACACATGACGTTCTCCAGTGCCTCAGTGTCCTGAAAAAACAGCAGTTTTCGGCTTTTGTTTATAAATTTGTAAACTACTTTTCCTTTTTTTTCTTGATTAAAAGGACTTGATGTTTTGGTTTGGTATTTACATTAAATCTGAAAGTGGAAACAAGAAACCCAAGTTCTTTCAGGCAGATTTTTCTCCCCAGTAGGACTGCAGCTGCTTATGAGTTGTAGTTCAGTGGCTGTGATGGTACTGGTCACCTGTATGGGGCTTCTGCGGGGAGAGCACCTGCAAACAAAGAAGGGTTTCTGTGGAGAGCAGTGAATGAGGACCAGGAGGTGAGGAGTCCTTGCTCTGCCGTGGAGGCGAATGAGGTCCCTGGGCAGTCAGTCATGGGCTGGTCCTGTCTGACTGCAGGTGCTTTAAGAGGTACCTGGGCTTGAGGTCCCTGGAGAGAGCAGAATTCAGAAGGTAAATGCAGCTGGGCTTCTATGCATTAAGTGCAATGGAGCCAGACATGAGTTTGTAATTTTGAACTCTAAAATAGAAATAATAAAACTGCTGTTTTAGTTTCTAATCTCTTTGCAATGGTAACTATGCTTTTGCTAGGTATTTGGGCTCTGCATGACACACTGGGGCCTGGTAGGCTCTGTAAAATATAAATAGCTGTTACAAATGCACATGCAATCTTTAGAGCTAGTTTTGTAGCTTTTAATTGACCTGTGTGATTAGCTGAGCTACAGTGAGAGAACCACCTGAGCTGTTCCAGTGCAGAGCTTAGACTCATCTTCTTAAAAGCCTCTTTATGAATCATAACTCTTCCTGTCCTTCAATAAATTAAAATCTAACAGCATTGCAAATCTTAAGATTAACAGTCCAAACCTCTTAATGATGGTTGGTTTTGACGCACATCTGAAGAAGTAGGTACCATTACTCATCCTCACCTGGACTATATCCCTAGGTCCATTTTGTAACATCCTGTGGTTCTGTTTCTTCATCACCAGCTCCTGACCTGGCTCTGTAAACAGGCAGGCTTCTGTTGTTGAATGTTAAATCTGGCAAACGAGTAAATCAAGTAGAATGCGTATTCAGAGCTGACATTTCAAAGGTGAAGCCTGTGAGGATTAGACTAGGATTGAATTTATTTTTCCAAAAGTGATTACACTAAAACATATTTCTCTGCAGTGGACAATATCTTGCCATACTGGTAGTTCAGTCACTTTTCTAACTACATTCACTAATCAGGAATTCTCTTAGCAAATGTTTCTTCTTGCAAGGATTTCTGCTCATCGTCTTTATAGCCAACATATCATCTGTGCACAAAATCTACCTTAGCTTCACTGACAGTCCATGAAGTTTCATTTTAAGGTACCAGCTATTACATTAGTGTATCCGTGTCGATCTTCTGCGTTGTCTCTTGTCCTTCTCATAAACCCAGATCTTGGCAGAGTAGCAGCATTTCCTTATAGTGACCTCCGTCTCCCTCAGCCTTCCCTGCATGTGGCTTTGTTTTGGGTGGTTACATCTGGTGTGGGGATGAGGCTGCTATTGTTTCAGCTGTGCCATTACACAGCGCAGCTTAGTTGCTCCTTGTAGCTGGATGGCCGTTAGTGCTTACGCTGAATTTCAGGAGACTCAGGCCAGTCTATCACCAGGAACGGCATCAGTTTCTGCCTATTTTTATATTTTGTCTCCTAACAAGAGCATGAATTCTGATTAGTCTGTGGTGTGACATATAACAAATCTTTCAAGTCAGTCTGAACTGGGTTCAAATTAAAATCATGATTCTTCTCCCAATTTGCACATGTAAATGGGATGAAATCAAAACAACAAAAGCTTGATGTTCTTACAACTGGACTGGTCATTTTGAAAAATAAGTTTGGTATTCCCTGTGTCATCCTGGCAACAATACCTGTAAATAGGTTAGTTCTACCTTGTTAACATCAAACCCCACTGTCTCTCAGGTATGAAGTGCAGGACGAGAAAATGTCCTCTCATTGGAAAGAATATTTTGTTAGTCATGGTTTTTCATCTGCACCCAGACAGGTTTTTTTTCTATAACTCTCACTCAAGAGAAAGTGATGTTCTGGAGAAGGAATGTGTCCCTGCTCCTCCCTGAGCCACAATAAGTCCTCAGCTCTTTAGACTATCCTCAGGAATTTCTTCTGGGCAGTTCAGTCATTTGGC
>NW_009205840.1:39455-45982 GCF_000690835.1 Fulmarus glacialis | reverse complement strand
TATGGGAATGTCAGCAGGAGCCTTGAACCTTGGGCAAGTGTTTTCTGGGAGACAGAGTCAATGGCATCTGAGGAGTGGTGTAGCGGGGGAAGTCCAGATGCTGATTTACATCACTCAGTGCTGAGATTAAAATAAGGAGCTCTTCACAAGCCAGAGCTTTTAGCTAAAGGCTTGGCTGTATCTGGAGATGTCTTTTGTACTATCGACATTAAGGGAAAAGCACTTCAGACTTTGAACCTTGAAGTCAAATTGGAAAGTCTTGGAAGAACAGAGCTGTGGTTGTATCCCCGCCACCGCAGATCCTTTCTTGCTGTGGACATCAGACGGTTAGGGGAACAATGCTGGTCTCATTCTCCTTCTTATTGCATACCTTGTATGTAGGTAGATACATATGTAGATACATACCTTGTATGCAGTACCATTTATTTTTAAACCTATTGTATACATGTAAAGCAGAGATCAACCTGAGTGCTTTTAGTTAAAGGGAAAATGGAGATTCTCAATGCAGTGCCATTTACTGCTGCTAGTCGATCTGCAGCCCTTTCCCTAGCAGCATAAAGATGGTTGGGAGCAGCAGGTATTACCTGGAAAGGTAATGCAAAGAGTTAGTGAGGAGATCTGGGCTCTGTTATATGACTAGAGACTTGTTTTGGTGATGTATCTGAAGGTGGGATGAGCATCAGTGACCATATGCATATAGTTGTCATATATGTAATGACCTTGTGATTAAGAACAGATGAATCCATCTTTCAACTGTTAGAAATAGTAATCATTGAGGAGCCAATCCTAAAAACCTGTAGTGGTAACTGTAAAAAGACCACGTACTCAGGGAATGGTGGTGTCACTCCATTCAGCTCTACTGGAAGAACAGGGTACAGCTGAACCGTTCTGAATACTTACAACGGGTATGTGCTATTCTGGCTATGCAATGATTTAGGAATGAGTTTAAAAATGCTTAAATCAGGCCTGTGAGAATGTAGGTTTTCACAACTGGAAAAGCAAATTGCTTCATGTTTTAATTTTTTTTTTCCCTGAGAATTTTCTTGTCTTCCTTGCATACTTAGTTATTTAGTCTATAGAACTTACAGGCTGGTCTGTTACTCCAGGCTGTGAATTTCAGTTCCTCATTGTATAAAGTGGATCTTTACAGTACCTGTTGTATACCTTGTCCCAAGTTGATTTTTCCTTTATTAAAAAATTACTTCTAGCATCCACTCTGGATTTTTGTCTTCCCATAGCGCATGCTGTGACTGGAATTTTCTTTGTTATAAAGCATTTCAGAAGCGTCATTGCTAAAAATTACAAGCATGTAGAGGGTTAGCCTTTCTTGTTGTCTTTGATTTTGCATCTCTTTTTCCTGAATGATTGCTTGTATAGACTTTCAGCTAATACTGAAACAGCAAAAAAACCCAACACTTCCAACTGTGTTTTCAGTTTTCAACTCTGTACTTAGTGATTTCTAGCCTATGATCTTTGGATTCCTGAAGGTTAGTGGCCTACTGCCCATCTACCAGAAGATGCAAACTTATTTGTGGTAGGTCTTAGTCATCCCACTGGGAGGAGAGTGGGCAAACCCTGACCTCTTCCTCCCACGGTCAACGCTACAACCGAGGGCACGCTTGGGAGCTTCTGATTCCAAGTGTATCTTTTCCTTCCTTGTTCTGATGCTGAAGGGACTTTCTGAATGTTAGAGGCTGACAGGTGCTGGCAGTGAATCTCAGGTCTTTTAGTGATGAGCACGCAGGCTCTAGGCAGATCTACTTGGTGTCCATCGCCTGGGCACTGCCCTTCCTTGAGGCAGTGGTCATGCCAGCAGCTGCGCCCAGCCCCACTTCATCAGTGCTCCTTGAAGCTCGGGGCTCTTTCCCACGTGCTATTTGGACCGGCTGTAGTCTCTGCTGTTTGCTGTCTGTTTGAAGTCTTTCAGTGGCTTGCCTAGGGAGTGCAGTAAGTATTATGACTGTGGGAGGAAGGAAGGAGTGAGAATCGAGCCATTAATTAAAGGCTGCCTAGTCTGAGTAATCCAATGGTTAAAGTGCAGTTGCCATGACAGCACTGCCCCTGGATGCTCCAGCCTGAGTCACGTTCTCCTGCCTCCTGCTCCCTCTGCCGCGCCGGGGTGCCCGTCTGCCTGTGTGCAGAGAGGGTGACGCTGCTCTCGCTCCTACCCAGACAGTGAGCAAAGGCTTCAGTGACTCACAGCAGAGATCAGAGGGGAAGGAGAAGTATTACTGCAGCCTCAATGAGCTCCACTGGAAAACAAATGCATGACTAGTAGATAAATCTTCATTGACGGGGTAGTGCATCAGGCTCTGTAGGAGCTGCTACAGGAAACATCAAGGGCACTTCTATTTTTAACATTTTGTTGGGTGAATGGGGGAAAATGTATTGAATGTATCTGTGCCTCAGTTTCCACCTCTGTAGTGTGTGAAGGATGTGTACAGTTCGAGTACTTTTGAATGTTTGCACCAAAACTCTTTGGCAAAATGCAGCAAACTATGATTTATTAATGATTTGAAGATGGTCCAAAAATTGAAATGTCACCTGTACCAGTCGAAGGGGAGTGCAATCGATAGCTACCCCTTCTAAAGCAGGTATTAAAAAGGACTTGTTTTCTAAGTGTAAAGTTGACATTGGAGGGGATGTTCTGAGGATCAGTAACCCGAGAAGTAGCCATTAATGCCCAGTTTAGAGAAATGTATAAAAATGCATCACCCCAAAAGTAGTTATTTTTATGTGCTTTATGTATTCCTCAGCTTTGCAAATATCTCTGCGTTTACAGTGAGGCACACAAATCTTTTCCTGCCTCCCCTCCCTCTTCAGTTAACCATAAGTAACTTGTTTGTCATCCTGTGACTTCTCTGTTACTGGAGACAAACCTTCTGTACTCTGTGTCCCTGGCAAAGCAGCCGCCAGTACTGACCTACCCAAAGCCACAGCGGGAGAGTGGGGAGCTGTAGCATGCAGGGCACCCCACTGAATGCCAGCACTTGTTTCAGAGCTCGCTTTCTCATGCCTGCTGCTTGTAACACTTGCTGAGGGTAATGTCGTCATTTGACTTTGCAATAAGTTGATGTTAATTAATAGTAGGTGACTGTGGCGTTTCCAACACAGTACATGTGCGTTCCCTGCTAAAACCCGGTGAACTAAACCCTAATTTGTGACAATGAGCAGGCAAGGATGGGCAGTAATTTGCTGCTTTCTTGAGCTTTCCTTCACAGTGTAGGAATACCGTTCATGTCCTGTGCAGCAGATAAGAGAGGATATTTCCAAATATAGCTCAGCCTAGCAGCAGTGTTTATTCTAAACTCCTACAAGGTAGATGCAGTCTGCTTAGGCACCATCAGCGCACTGATGATTACTGCAGGCGCTGGGCATGGTATAAGTGAAAGCAGTTAAAAGGTGCTTGCTAACTTCAGTGGTGATGAGGTTAAACTCTGGTTGTGCAGTGCCAGATTCCTCAGAGCTGGGATGAGAGTTTTACTGTATGTACCCTTTGTGGTACCTAAATTCTTTTGGGGGTAAATTTCTCTTTAAGTTCAGAGCAGCTTTATTCAGGGGAGGAGATTCAAAGGGTCAACCAGAGGGCTGGTTAGCTTGGCACTTGTTTAAACATTTTCAAGTAAATTAGCCTGCTGAGGTCTCCTTTGTTAAGTTCCAAGCAGAGCGAATGATTGGGCTCAATGTGAACATCCGGAAAAGGATCCAGAAGGTTGGTGCCAATGCTTTTTTAATATCTCTGGCAGATCTTGCATGCCAAACTGCTCATGTGTCCAGAGGTAAACTTAATCACCAGCTCTGAGCTGATATCCCTCCACCCCAGCTGAGCTGACAGAGACCTTAGGCTTTTCACTTCCTCTGTAGCAGGTGGATTTTACTTTCAGCACATGGAAATATCTGCATATGTTGTACCTAATTCATTCCTGCCGTTGCATCGCTTATTCTCTGGAACACAGTTCTAGTGTCAACTTCTTTCTTTTATTCTAAATGATGGAAGCATTTTGCCTGATTAAATTATAGGCTGGGTACTGGCATGCAATTTAAGGATATCAGATACGTAAGAGGCCAGACTAGGTGGACCCATAGTCCCTCTTATGGAAAAATGAGACCCAATAGGATCATTATTATAAAGCAACAAGCAGTTTCAAAGCAGCAGGAGCTGACAGTAATTCGTTGGCAAGCTGTGACCTGTACCACCAGGGTGATTAAGTACACATGTGGCCTTTGCGATAGCTTATCCGACACTGATACGAGTGGCATAGCTGGACGCTACAATGACTGTGTGCATCAGGGGAAAAACAATAAGCAAAACCTTTTGCAAGTCTCCTCTTCAGCACCCAGTTCTCCTTGGATATTCTTGCAGTGATTCATTCCGACTCCAAGCTAACAAGACAGCCCAGTGAGTCCTTCACAGGACCAGCAGGTACTTCAGCCGGTGTCTCTGGGGATTGCTGCTCTTCTCAGGCTGTGTGCAGGTTTGAGTCCCAACTGACTTCGGGGCATGCAGGATCATGCTCCTTCTCCTTGGAAACAGTGTGTTTTCCATTGTACAAATATTAAAAGTAACTTGTTCTGACTTGTTCATTTAATTACAGAGTCACTTTGAAAGCTTCAGAAGAGTGAAGGGAAATAGTATTTTTAATTGGATTTTCTCATTGCTACAGAAATAGAATAGGAAATAACTAGAAGATACTAAGTACAACTGTCTCATTTTAATGAAAAATGTATATCAAATGGACGCAAATGCACTTTTATTTAAATGTCATCACATATCTTTGTTTAAATCTTCAGTCTTTCTCATCATGGAAATGATCTTTCAAACTCTGAATCTCTAATGCTGGAAGGGACTCCAGCCCTTGGCAGGTGGCACAACCGCTTATGTCCCTGCTGGCTGGGTTTGTCGCAGCTGCTGAGCACTTCTGTCCGCTTATGATAATCAAACTTCCATTTCCCTTCTGTCAGGCACTCTGGTTTTTTTCCACAAATGCATATGAGATCAGTACTCTACAAAAAAGTATGGTAAAGGGAGCAGCTTAAATGTGAGGTAACCAGGTCCAGCTTCGTAAGAAGTGCTCTTGACCTTATTCCAGGCTCAGAATTGATGCCATAAACTTCCCTGCGGTGCATTTAAGAAGATGTCACAGTAGTTAACCTGGATCAACCAGCGCATTTGGAGTGTAAAGGTGGAGAGAGCTTAACTGGAGCTTTAATCAGCAGCCACAGAGCAATCAGTTCTGAAGACCAAAATTTAAAGGAGATTATTTTGAGGGGCTATCGTTATTTTCTAGTGAGCCTGACACATTTAATGACACTTTTTTTTTTCCCCCAACCAGCCTAAAAGCACGCAGGAAAAAATACAGGAATGGAATAGAGCGACCGTGCCGCCTAGCGGGGCAGGCAGCCGCGGGGGGGCCGCGGGGGGAGTACAGTCCATCTCTACTTAGCCTTACAAGTCCCCTGCCGATGTTTTTTTTTTTTTTTTTCCTGTTCCTGAACGCGGAGTTAAGTGAACTGTTATAATGACAAGAAGACACATTCGACCTCTTAACTAACCTAGTTAATGTGGAAGACGAACACCAGTGTGTGCAGTGTGCCAACATTGCTGGAGTACAAACTAACCAAGAATGCCAACGCTCCGGTTCACCAGTCACTTGTATGCAGTGACCTCTTTCTCCACCATCATCATCTGAAAGCTTTTAATGCTGATTTAGACAGATGATGAGTATATAACCTTTTCATGGACAAGTGGCAGAATTAATGCAAGATTCTCAGATGGGGGAATTCTTTATATATAGTATTCACCAACATAGATTGAGAGTATAGGCAGCTTTTAGGTGATCTGCACCTCTGGTTACAGCTGGGCAATAAACAATTTGCAAATATGAAATGTTGCTTCCAGATTCTGTTCAATATATTATCAATGCAGTCATTATCAGAAAAGATGGAGTGAAACAATGCATGCAATTGCTTTATCTGACAGCCTTGTTTTCTCCTCCCTTGCTCATTGAATGAGTCTACCTAATGACAGACTCAATAAAGTCAGGCAGCTGGCTATAAGAAACAAACAGACCCTCATTAAGGGAGGCCCCTCGTGCTGCTTTTGTTTGTGCTCATCTGCTTTACTGGAATGGACAAGAAAAGCATGAATATTTAAAGCACTTTGCTGTGGCTGAGAACCAGCTGAACACAATTCTGCTGTGTTTTTCCCTTCCTCCTCTTCCTCAAAAAGGAAACTTCAAATGCCATTGGCCATCCTGCTCCATTCAGACATGGACAAACGTTTGCTATAGCTGAAACTGATTAGAATGACAGAGATTCCTTGGTGGTTGTTGGTTTTAATGTGCAAATGCTGTCCTCTATTAAAATAGCTAAAAGGTTGACTTGAGAGCTGCATGGTTTAGTGGTTTCTGTCCAACATCCTGTGCTGGTTTTGGCTGGGATAGAGTTAATTTTCTTCATAGTAGCTGGTACGGGGCTGTGTTTTGGATTTGTGCTGGAAGCAGTGTTGATAACACAGGGATGTTTTA
>NW_009205840.1:0-39419 GCF_000690835.1 Fulmarus glacialis | reverse complement strand
AGTGGGCTGGGGGTGCACAAGAAGCTGGGAGGGGACACGGCTGGGGCAGCTGACCCCAACTGACCAAAGGGGTGGTCCAAACCATATGACGTCATGCTCAGCATATAAAGCTGGGGGAAGAAGGAGGAAGGGGGGTATGTTTGGAGTGAGGGCGTTTGTCTTCCCAAGTAACCGTTACACATGATGGAGCCCTGCTTTCCTGGAGATGGCTGACCCCCTGCCTGCCGATGGGAAGCAGTGCATGAATTCCTTGTTTTGCTTTGCTTGTGTGCGCGGCTTTTGCTTTCCCTATTAAACTGTCTTTATCTCAACCCACGAGTTTTCTCACTTTTACTCTTCTGATTCTCTCCCCCATCCCACCGTGGGGGGAGTGAGCGAGCGGCTGTGTGGGGCTTAGTTGCTGGCTGGGGTTAAACCACGACACATCCTCACACCCAGAAGAGTACTTGCCCTGTGGTTTCTCTCCCCAGCAATCAGTGCTCTCCACAAGCTGCATTTGGATGCCAGCCTTCTGCAGGTTTGGCAGCAGCTTGACATTGGGCACAGAGCGCAGAGCTCCTGGCTGCGGCTAGAGAAACACACAGACAGAGCAGAGCTACTGCAGTGTGGCAGAAGATTTAGTCAGCTTGCACCTCTTTCTTTGATGTTGTATTAAAACTCCCTAGAGTCTCTGTATCAGTCAAAATTGAGAAGATTTTACTTTTGGGCAGATGCATCAAAAGAACACAAGCAAGGGATCTTCTGTATGGCAGCAGCAGGAGGCGGATGGCCAGTGGTAAATGCAGCTGGCTGCAGTTCAGGCTGTTGCTCCATATCACATTCATGGGGAGACTGACCTGGCATTCCTTGTAAAAAATGAAGCACCTGGGGTTTGCACTGCTGTTGTTGAGGCTTGGGAGAGGAGTGAACAGATTAGAATAGGAAAGATGGGAAGATGCATGCTCAGAGATTGTAAGAATCAATCCTCTTTTTGTAAATGAGTTATTTTTCATCTGTTCGTACATGAAATTTTAATTCTGAAAAGAAACAGGTGCAGGGGAAGAAGCTGATTCCTAAAATAAAGGTTCAGATTGAGAAGATGGGCTACAGTATCTTTGTTCCTTGGCATATATTGCATTTATAGTCAAAATCCCAAGGGACTTCAACACAACCCCTGTAATGGAAGGGATGCAGGACCAAAACCAGTCTTTTTGCAAAAGCTATGAAGCGTGTAGAAATAAAACCCTATACTGGAGATGGGGAATGGAGTGCATGACCTCATGAGCTTCTCTGCAGCTATATGCTCTGATTCCCTTATGACTGAGGATCTGGGAATTGCGCTGCATAGTTCCCATGAGCACTCCCTCTGATGTTAGGCTCTGCAAATCCCAGCAGAACCACATACTGGGACGCAGATACCTCTTCTTTTTTCACTATGAGATTTCCTCATTTTCTTGAAGAGTCTCATTCATTTTTTGGCATGCAAGAGAGGAAAAGAAGAAAGATACTGCGAGATTTTGGAGTTGAAGTATTGACGTAAGTAAAGGCAGTCTTTAAATGGGTAGGGAAGATGTTTTGTTTCTCTGCGGGTAAACTGTGAATTTCTCTGGGATTGCAGAGAGCACATTGTCTGTGGGGAGATGTTCTGAGGTTTCTTTTTTAACTGTCCTTATGCATGTGGAGTTATGTGTATCTTGCAGTGTCATTTAACTGGCAGCATAGGTTCTAAGGGTTAGCTTAACCATTTCATTAACTCAGTCTATGCCTTTAGGCACTCTACAATGCGCTTGATTCCCTTGAAGCTTAGAGCTGTGTATACCCGGGAAGAAATCAGTGTATGTTCTCGGTGTCAAATTCTAGTGAGGTGCCATATGGAAATTTGCTGAGACACAGTGTGGAGAAGAGGGGGCAGGAAGGACATGTCTCTCCACCTGATGCTCACAGGAAGCCCATTTGGCAGGCTTTCTGAGCAGAAGCTAGCTGAGGAGGGATAATTTGATATAGTGCTTCTGCTACATTTTGGATGTAAGATCCTGATCAGACAGTAGTGACTTTATGCATACAACTTCACACAGTTGAATTGGATTCTAAATTCTGAGAAACAGTGAAATCTCTATCTTCCCTGAGTTAGTGATGAAGAAAACATGAAATCTAGTCTTTGGAGCTCCAATAGCAGCAGCCTTTTATAAATTGTACTCATTTTTTACTTCAAAAAAGAACAGCAGCCTGCAGAGATCTGTTACTGCTTTGTCATATAATTTCAGAGCACATTGCCAGCTCATGTCTAGCTTTTCATCCACCAGTACCCCCAAGTCCTTCTCAGCAGGGCTGCTCTCTCTGTGGACCAGACAGTCCACCCATCAAATCCATATCTCTCCAGTCTAGAGAGAAGGATGTTGTGGGGGACTGTGTCAAAGGCCTTACAGAGGTCCAGATAGATGACATTAGTAGCTCTTTCCATGTCCACTGATGTAGTCACTCCATCATAGAAAGTGTCAGGCAGGACTTGCCCTTGGTGAAGCCATGCTGGCTGTGTCAAATCACTTCCCTGTCCTCCATGTGCCTTAGCATAGCTTCTAGGAGGATCTGTTCCGTGATCTTCCCAGGCACAGAGGTGAGACTGACTAGCCTGTAGTTCCCTGGGTCCTCCTTTCTACCCTTTTTAAAAATGGGGGTTATGTTTCCCTTTTTCCAGTCACCAGGGACTTCACCTGACTGCCATGACTTTTCAAATATCATGGAGAGTGGCTTCGCAACTATATCAGCCCATTTCCTCAGGACTCTGGGACGCATCTCGTCAGGCCCCATAGACTCATGTATATAAATCTGGGAGGTCGGTTAAACCTGGGAGGAGAATCCAGGTTTCTCTGCTCCCAGTCCTGGTTCTGAGCACCCAACCATCACGCACAAAGCTCCAGCCCAGTGCATGTGATGTGGGGGGAAGAGAAGGTGAAACCTAGCAGATAATCCAGACGAGTGAAAGCTGCAAGAGCCACAGTGGAGAAAGCTGCTTAACCTGATGTCAGAGTGTCAAGGGGGGCTTGATTCAAGGCACAAAACCATGAGAAATTGCAAAAGCCAAATCCTTTATGAAGATTTATTTAGAAAAACCACAATGCTGGGGAGTCACTGTTACATAGCGTGGTAATTTTCTTCCTCTTGAGTAAATGCACCACACTGTGCGCATGCAATTACTTTTGTTCCAGAGATAACATCTTCATCTAGAGTTACACATGTACACATACGGTCCTTAGTGCACGCTATGGTTCACATATATGTTAGGACACACAAAGTTGAGCTTTTCCATGAAAAAACTGTATAAAAAATACAAACCAAAGTGAAGCTGTCAACACGAGAAGCAATGTGCAAAAATAGACAGTTACTCTTGAATGTTTGCTTAAGAAAAAAGGACTCTTCTGTCCTTGTTCCCCATTCAGCATTGAGTGTGCCAGATGTTGCTTGAAAGTAGAATTTAAAATAACTAGTCACATCCTGACCCCCTTCATGTTAGTTGCAGAGATTTTTAACCAGCTAAATAATCCTGTATTAATCTGAAAAACTGCCTTCAAGCATCACCATCGTGTGCTGCTGTTGTATTGAACAGCTCTTTATATTGTTGCAACGTTTGATTTGTGATGCTCAAGGCCAGGTGACAACCAAGCCCTTGTGCGGAGCACGCAGAACGAGGCAGGACAGAGATGTCCCTGGTCACTGAGCCCCCGGCAGGGGCTGGCAGCAGCTGCCTGGAGAAAATGGCCAGGGATTAGGAGTTCTCTTCATGCGTGCTGGAAGGAGCCAGACCTCCCAGGTCCCTGCCATGGGGTACACAGCTCCAGGCGCTGCCTGCTAGTGCATGGTGGGGCTGGTGTTTGAGATGATACTCTCGAGTGCCTGAGGAATTCTCCCTTCGGAGGAAACATGCCTGTGCAAAGAGCATGGCAGATGAAGGGACGGAAAGCCCACAGGGCCTTCCCCAGCCAGGCACCCTGGTCCATGATGCAAACTGTAGCTGACATGGATGGAGCCACCTGACTATATAACCACTTGTGTGGCTCTGAGCAAAGCTATACAGGATGACACGCTGCAGACATCATGAAGCAGTCAGACCAATCCATCCTTGTAAAACTGCTGCATGCAAATACCAACACTTTAAATGGCAATTAAGACTAGAAATGGATTGCACTTTTTTCCCTTAAACACATATACGTACCACCCTTTAAAAAAAACCAAAACAGTAACCATTAAAAAAAAAAATCTTCAGAATACATTAAAAAAAATTGATCGGTAGTTGGGATTCCCTTGATTGGATCAAAGGAAGAGAAGAAGAAAATAGGGGCAATGTGAGTCTAACCACTGAAGTTTGTCAGGAACCATAATCTTTTGGTTTTGAGATAAGGATTCTTCCTACCCATAAGACTTGATGCTGCAAAGCCCACTATTCCCCTGGTAATCTGCATGTTTTTTAAGGACTGTTTATTTAAGCCCATGCAGAGTTATGACTGTGTTACAGAACTTGTCTTTTTTTCTTAATGGGATATCAAAGTTTTTCACAGCAAACCCTGCATGGATCCAGGGAAAATCTCAGCAAGACTCCCCTGTGTGTTACGTTTTTTACTTGCAAAGCAAAGGTTTCTGAGGAAGAGAAGGAGAGGTGGAAATTGTAAAGACTGGGAGCTCTCCAGGGAAGTAAACTGTGGATACTGCACTTTACATCCCAGCTCAGCAGACCACTTTGGCAAGCTATTTTAAGTGGGATTTAAGTGTATGTTACTCAGTTTGGACCCCAGTATGAAGACCAGTATCCAACAGGAAGTGTTGCCTTGGACCTACTCGTTTCCATTATAAAAGGCACGGAGGGAGGGTTCATCCTGTTAGCTTGCACCCCAGCTCTGGTCGTGAAAACATCACTCAGGGAAGTGTGCCAAACACGTACCGACTGCTCCGGGGCTCCCCCGGTTTCTAACCCCGGGACGCCCAGCTGCACAGTGGCTCTCAGCTCTCCCCCCTGGGTCGGGAGTACGCTGCAGCGACCGTGACCTCCAGCACTGTCCATCACCCGGGTGAAGGAAGCAGTGCTTCATCCCTGTCGTCCTGAGGGAGCTCTCGGAGGAGAGGCTAGTAGCGGATAGTAGCGCTAGCCCCAGGTGCATTTCTGCAGCTTTCTGAAAGCATTGGTATGTGTGACACACCTAACCCGAGTCTCCCTTAGCTCTTACAGCATGCGGACGTGTAACCAAAGTGAACCTCTGGCTGTTAGTCAGAGACAACTGTTGGCAGGTATAAAACAGTGGTAGAGAATAGTTTTAGACTGTAAAATACACAAAATGAAACATGAGACTGAATTCTTACTAAAATTTTGATGCTGCTGAGCATTGGGGTTAGCTGCTGCTTCACGAGTGTTTTCCACTGGGTTCAGTTTATGTCCAGCATCTGAGTTAAGGCCCTGATTTAGCAAAGCATTTGTGCATATGCTTAAATCTGCCCTTATTCAGCTAAGCGCTGATTCGAATACCTAAATGCCTTGTGACACGGGGACAAACCTGAACTGGAGCCTATACATGTAAGTTATGTAGCTGTCACAACTACCCTTTTAATGTTTTTTTTCCTGGTAGCACAGTTGCTCTCCCAGATTAACTATTTAATTAATCTTCATCTAAAAGGTCCTGAGAACAGTTCTATAATACTAACAAATGTACATAAATACCAGAACTGAAAAAAGTCAAACGCATGGCTCAAAGCAAAACAAATATTGCTCAGAATACTTCTTTAGATTAAGATTAATAGCTGTAAACTGTGCATTCTAGTAGCAAATAAAAACCTGTTGGCCTAGAAAAAAACCCAAAACATTCAAAGTCTATAGGATTGGCAGCACTAATATTACTTTACAATGTGGAGTAAGGATAACAAATATCAGCATAACATTGCGAAATGATCCACCTAACCTAAGCTTATGTAAACAAGTAGGCTTTGACAATGTGTATACGTCTAGGCGTGATCCTCACTTGAACCTGGTCGGGTAGAGACCCAAGAAGGTAGAAGGGCGCTTTCCAATGCGGTTCCACCTGCCCAGATCCCGCTGCAGGAGAGAGGCTCAGGGGTGTGACCCTGCAAACCTGTACTGGCATTACTAGTTCTATTCCTGGGAGCATCCCATTGCAGGATTCAGTTCGGCAGGACTATACACATATAAGTAAGGATTATTCACAAACATAAGGCATTGCAGAACTTGGCCCTAAAATTTCTATTTTCAGCAGAGAATCCCTTATCCATACACGAGATCATATTTTAACATATCAAAAAGTGTCTAAAATAAGGGTCAGAGTCACTATATGTTATGCTCAGTAACACAGTTAAGATTCTGCGTATTGGCTTCAGATATTGCTAAACATTTTTTTCATTAAAATCAAACCAACTATGAATCTTTCTCATAAAAATTAAATTAACCATGAAAGTTAAAAATGAACAGGCTGTGTTTTCAAGGTTAAAAGGAGACATTAACAGAAATGAGCAATTCCCATTGTAATGGTTTTCCATGCCTTCCCCTATGACCAGTGAGCACTCTGAGATTGCAGTTGTTGGTGGCCTCCAATCTTGCCCTGCATCCTCTATGACGTGGCTACTGCCGCTCTCCTTCCACCCGCTTTTTACGAACTAGACCAATGAAACAAGAAAAGAGCAGTCGTTATTGCTTTCCTGAGAGCCTAGGGACTTTTCTCACTCACGCGCTCCCTTCCCGGTAACATGAATAGGAAGGAAGGAGCTTCTAAGAAATACTTAGCAGGATTATGTCCATAAATGCCATAATTAACAGATCTTAATGCTAAACAAAACAACTGTATCTAAATGGCACTTTTCTATATCACAGACTGTAGAATTTCACCAAGTGTTCATATCAATACATTTTCTGTAAAAATCAGTTTCTGAGCTAAAGGTTTTAGATGATTAAGAAATCACTATTTCCAGTGCTTCCTCCCGATGGCTTCATTTAGATTTTCGTTACAGTTTTACTGTTCTTTTAAAAGCCACTGTGTTCCAACTAAGTTGATACTGGTCTACTCTAGTCTGCATGGCAGTGCTCTGGATTATTTAAGCATTAGGCATCAAAAATTAGTAACTTTTGTAATTGCACAAGTGTATACTATAGGTAAGCAATAATCATATCCTTTTAGAAAATAATTTGAAGTACTCTTAAGTACTGATATCAGTGAGTATTGGCAACAAGGAAAACAACATATTGGACCTTAAATTATCTGTTTAAACTTCACATGCTCTGATTGCATCAACCATCTGATAGTAAGTTAATTAACGCTGGAAACTCACTAGAAATCAAGTAGGTTGAAGTTGCCATTTAGCAAAGCAGAGTGATGAGCTTTGTGTTATGGGCAGGATTATTTTGACAAGCAGCCCCGCGTGAATTTTTACAGCACTTAGGATACATGACAGTTGGTATAGAGCAAGTCTAGTTGGGCAGCATTTGCTACTCCATACCCTAATAAAAATGTATTGAGTCTTCTCTGACTTGGCCAGATAAGATTAGTGAGGTTCTTCTGTTCGTGTGATACAAAATTTGGTGTTACATCAAACTGTCATGTCCTGTTTCTGATATTGAACTGCTGAAGTACAGAACAAAAGCAGTAAAACTGGATGAATGAGTGCTTTTCACTACAGAAAGTCAATAACAACAATATATTACTACAAACATCCCATTACTTTACTATCAGGAGGTTTATTTCATAGTGCTTTCTTGGCAGACTACATTATTCCAAAGCCTACAGTGTAACATCAGTCATTTTTGTCTGCTTTCAGTGTTTTGTTGTTTCATTTATTTTATTTTATTGAATTCTTTTTTGTATTCTGTCCTAGTAAATCTTGGACAAAACCATACAATACAAAAGCAGGAAAATGAAGATTAGGTACAGGACATATGTCTAATGGCAATTGGTTAAATAGTGGGACAAAAGGTCTTTCTCTCCTTGTCGGTGGGATGTTTCAAATACCATTCCGGGACACTAATAGTTTCAGGACCAATAGTATATCATTGGAATGCTTAGGTACTGCTAAAAATTAAAAGTGAAAAAAAAACCAAGTGTGTGTGAAAGAAATAGGTTCTAGCTCAACTTCTATCTTAGTTGTCACAGAGAGAAACTGAAGCTGAAGCCAGCAAAGGTGTCATGGTTTGACACCCCACTTTGAAGTAGAATTGATTAAAAACACATAGTTAATTTTTTTTTTTTTTTCCCTTCTTACTGTAAACTACTCTTGCCTAATCATCTCCTTCTTATTCTGTGTCTTGAGCACACCGGGTAGAGCACGTCACACTCAGGTAAAACTTGCAAAGCTTTATTGTCTTTGACTGTACTTGGTCAGGCAGGCAGGAAAGTCTTTTTTGTTCCCGTGGTTGGGCAGGCTTGGTCTGTCATGGGCAGGGCATAGAAGTGAGGACTTCTGTGTTCGCTGAACAAACAGGATGGGTTTGGCTCTCTCCTTACTGGCCAGAAGAGCTGACAGGGCAGCTGGAAATCCAGGGTGCTCCATGGAAAAGGCTGAAGTAACTCCCCTTCCCAGAAGGAGTGGGAGAAGGCTAAGAATAATAGTGGCTCCTAATCACAGTAAGATCTTTGCTGTTGTCTACTCTAGAGTCAGTGGAGCTATGCATCACCCCTCTACATATAGCAGATTGAATGTTGTAGAGTTAAAATTCAATCTTATGTACAGGCAGGAGTTGTGCCTAGGAAGGACAGGGCTTGGCTCACGTAAACAAATGATGAGTAGATGTAGTAGCATCTTACCCAGATCGTTGTTTTTAGTGATAGCTGCTGCTACCCTGGTTCTTGGGCCTTGCTTTGTGAACTGGTATCCAAACTTGAGAATCTTGGAGTTCTCCTCCAGCATCTTGGCAATCTCCATCTCTACAGCTGTCCCCAGCTGCTGCCGCTGTTGGTGATATGGTGAAATGTCCCCAAAAGAGAAGAAAATACTTGTTTTCATATGAGGGAGAAATAAGTGCTTATATTTCAGTACTATGCTGCAAACCACAAAGAGAATCCTGACCCTGGAGATTTTGCTCTGGGTTTTATATTTGGCTTTGACCAGTTTTATTTAGAAGTTTTCCACTGTTTGGTTGCACGGGCATGGGACATGAGCTGCAGAATGACTGAGCCACACCGGCTGCCTTCATTTGCCAGAGCCCTGTAGGAGAACCCTCTGGGGATCCATACAGAAGGGAAACAAAAGTGGACTCACTCCATGCTCTCTCTTTACCTGGTTGTCAATTTTAATCTCTGTCAGGGATTCATTCTCTTTCAGTGCATCAATCAGTGCCAAAATACCCGTCCCAGTGATGAAGTTGGATTCTACATTCAGACTCTTCAGTGTTTTGTTCACTTTCAACATATCTGCAAATGCCTGAGGGGTCAAAAAGAGGGAATATGAGATAACGTCTTGAGAGTTTCAGGGAATAACGGGAATCTGCAAAACACAGCTTAGTACCTACAAAGAAATAAAACATAAATAGGCTTAGAAGAACATAGAGGTAGATCAGAAGAGATTACACTTCTGCTTTGCACAGTCACAGGGAAATTCTGGGAGGGAAAATGAAGAATGCATCTAAAGCAGACATAGACCTACTTAAAAATTATTGTGTTTTTTTTCCAAGCAGCATTTAAACTTACGATAGCTACAGGGTCATTGCTTCGAGTAGCTGCAAGGCTGAATGTCTTCACATGCGTGTTGCTTTCCAAAGCTTTTGCAAATTCTTTCAGTGTTGGAATAGGAATGTTCTACATTAAGAAGATAAATCCAGTAATTAGGAAAGCCAGTCACATCACTAGACACTGATTTTAATTATTATCAAACTAATTGATTAATAGCCACAGTCTACGCAATTCAGACATCCCCGATGCTCTTAAGCGTAGCTCAGAAAGCACAAAGCGCTTTGCTTCAGAGGCCCGTGGAGGCCTGCGCTAGGATGCGGTGTCAGCACTGCCTTTAACTGGGTCAGGCCAACGCAAGCACGTGACCGACCTCTGAGCTACTTTCCTATTTTGCTGCTGGTTGTTCAGTCTCCGCGTGCCAGCTCCTCCTCCGTTTGCATGTGTGGGCTAATTAAATTTGGCCAGTGATGATTATATAGTGCCCATGAGATATCTTGCTTTACAATCTGCTAAAGAAAGGCAGCCAGAGGGAGTCACCCCTTGGGCTTTTAATTGGCATCTAATTCAATATCAGGCATTGATGACCTTGGAGCCTCTACAACAGTTCCCTCCACACCCCTTTCCTGTGTGTCCTGCTTTTCCTGAACAGTAGAGTCAGCCGAAATTTGAAGATAAAAGGCAAGGGCTTTGGAAATATTTGAATAAACCCTCCTATGATGACATAAATGAAATCACAGCATCTACCTTTATGTTGTTGAGATTAATTTCTATGAGACTAGGATCATTTGCTTTTATCCTTTGTAAACTTGCTTCCACGTTGGTCGGATTAGGTGGCTCCTCAAAGATGGGCTTGACCTTTTCACCTTTCACCACATCTGCAACACAAGATCTCATTAAATCTTGATGTGAGGAACAGGCATCATCAGTAAGAGTCTGGCTTTTCAACTCCCATTCAGGTTTGTAGTGTAGCGTTCAAGAAGGGGTTTATATGAACCACAAAACTTGGAAATAGGAGAATTAGCCCCGTTATCCCTGCCATGCCCTTTGCACCTTCTGTGCACCCAGAAGCATGTCACTTCTGTGGTGACATGCGGTCACAGGCTGGGCAGTATCCTCACAGGCAAATTCCTCCTTTCTGTACAGAAGTCCCAGTACAATTAATTTGAGCCAAAGCAGCTTTAAAGACTATTGTATATGATGTAATATACTGCAAGGGCTGCTTAGTTCTTTGTCTAACACCTGTGTTAGAAGGTGTGTCTAACACAAAGAAGGTGTGTTCAGAACTCGCCCATTACTCGCCCAAACGTCCCTGCACCTATATATAGACTTTTCGAACATAAAGGAACATGATCAGGAGGCCCCTCAGTTTCCTTCTCTAGGCTGATGCTATCAGCCTTACTATAAATTCAATTAGCTCTTGTGAAATTGCAACATCTGCACTTTCTAAATAATAAAGCTATCAAACCATGAAAAGCAAGTCTGTCTGCCAGCACCAAGATTTATCGTGTCTTTGAGTATTCATGCTCCAAAGAGATACAGTTTTTAATGCTGGCAGCTATGAGCTATAAATATTCTTAGAGATGCATAAAAATCACAGCTTAGAACACAATTAGTATTTCTAATTCCCACGCATATAGTTGTGGAGATTAATTTATAAGCCCTGACCACCCAAGCCACTAAAGGCAAGAAAGGAATACATCACTGACCACAAGTATGTTTAAACACTTTTATTTTATGTTGCAGACAGTGACTTATTTTGAAAACTTGTGCTCAAGTCTCAATGTACTACGTATTTCTGTTCAGTGCAATGGGTAAAGTTCACGTCATATCATGGGCCAAAAGAAAAATATTTTTTAGAACTTATACTCTTAGTAGAGATGAAGTCATACACAAACTGGTTTTCACTCTGCTCCCTTTTACCCTGAACTTTTTTTTTTTTTACTATTTCCCTGAGTGACCTCACATATGCCTGAATAACACTCCAGCCTTCCTAGGGAGTAGGAAATTGAAAACTACTGGTAAAATGCATACAGAGAATTCACCCTATCTTGAAGGCAAGGATGGAAAGTAAACAAAAAACAGCAAAGCATTTTTTGCACTTGTGGCAACACCCTGCCAAGCTGGGAGCCAGGGAGAGACTTGCACCCTGTCCTGGGGTTAGACATCACAGTATACTCTGCCTAGAGTTAGCCATATTTTTCACTTTCTACTTCTTGCTGCTTCCCATGAGCTTTATCTTGTTTCTTTAACAATGGTGCTGTTTTGCCACATTGATGGGCAACTTTTGAGATGTCTCCCTCTTTTACTGAAGCATTTCACTTGGCTAAGGAAAGGTATTGCTTTTGGACCAAAGAATAAAGTGATGTGATGGTGATTTTCTGGTTCTTAAGCCTGTGATTGGAGCATAGTTTAGCTGACTCACATAGCTGACATTTTGACTCAGTACAACAAAAATAATCTGAAATCTATGTGGATTAGTAATGCATGTAGTTGCCTGTTATGAGATAGATGGCAGCTTGCACAGAGCCCCACTGGGGAGACTTGCAGAGCAGTCTTAATCTTGAGAAAAATGAAGTGACACGGTGTCCTGTCTGCTTTCCCACCTCCCCTTTAGTAAAGAAGGATGGAAATTAAAGTCCTTGGTAAAGATAGCTGCTGTTCTCATGGCCTTACAAGAAGAAAACGTTTTTTGAGTACTGCTCCCCTAGAAAAGGGCATTCCACAATTCTGTCTTGAAAAGCAAAGTTTAGCCCACTTGATATCCCAGAGCTTGGAGGCGATGAGCTCTGTATCGAGGCTTGGCAGCTCGCAAGAAAAACTTGGAATTCAGACGTACCCATTTCTCCCCCCATCCAGCCTCCTGTCGGTTGCTGAGCTAAGACCTGATTCACCAAAGGTCTGTTTATTTAGTGCAAACATTTCTGGATTTGTTTGTAGTAACTACAGCTGTTTCTGCTGGGGGATTTCCTAACGGTTACACTTCCCGTGTACCTAAGGAGCCCCGTAACAGACAACGTTTAAACACGTTGCCACAGGACTAAGGTGGAGGTAGTAGATCAGAGAGAGTAGCCGGGGCAGGGGTACGTCCATCTGGTCTTTGCCTCCCTGTGAACGCAGCTTGATGTGACTCTGGTCACAGATGTGACTCTGCCAGGGATTCTGCCACGCTCGAACCCCGTGGTTACAAGTCGTTCTTCAGTTGCGTAAATGTAGTTACTCGTGGCGAGGTGGCCTGGCCTGCGCTGTGGCCAGCTCTTAGCTACAGCTCGCTGTTTTCTGTCCACTGCCTAAGCTGAAGTGGAATGAAAATATATATGTCTTGGCTTCTTAAATACTCCCATCTTTTCAAGCACCTCTGCAGATCCAGATATTGCTCTCTAGGAAAACAAAGCTCCTTAGGAATGATTTATTTGCATAGTACTGTTGTCATTATAGATAACAAATTTTAAGATTGTACTTACTTTAACGAGCTCCCCCTCATGATTAATTCTATCAATCAAGGTGAGGCCCAGTCATTACACTAAATTAGGCCAATACACCCAGCCTGTAGGTGTACAAGTCCCTAAAGATGACATATAGCCCACAAGAGAAACCTGCTTGCTTACTTCTCACAGTTCCTTTTCCATCCTTACTGCGGGCTCCTCCTTCATCAAATTTTGGGTTGTTGACCATGTTGTGCACTCCAAGAACAGCTAAAATGTGTAAACACCAACAACAGGATACAATGTTAATGGCAGGAACAAAGACGGCAGAAAAATACCTGCTACAAATTCTAGTCTAGTTCCCCAAACAAAACTCCCTTTATAAAATGTTAACTCTCTAAGCCAGGCTTGCTTGTAGGGAGAGTCTTTAGGGGTCTAAATACTGGAGATACAGACATTTTTAATACAAGTTTTTGAACAACTGAATCAACGTAGTATGCACATAACAGAAATGCCAGCTGGAAGAAACCACTGCGGGTCATCTTGTCGAGCCTCCCCCTCAAGCAGGAGTGTTGCCAACATTAACCAGGTCAGCCATGGTTTTGTCTAGCTGGATCCTGAAAACATCCAGGGAAGGAAATCCCACAATTTCTTTGGGTAACTTGCTACACTCCTAATCATGTTTTTGCCCTAATATACAACCTGAACCTCTTGTTGCTCTTTGTTGTATTGTTTGGCATATCCAAGAAGAATTTGACTGTACATGTGGTTAGCTTAATAATTGGCATTCACACTGAGGTTTCACATGGATGCTAACGTGCTTGGGGAAAAAAAAATATTCCAGGACTTGAAAACAAATAGTGAGGATATAAACGATATAAACTATTATGAGAGAAATGACAAGAGAAACCAAAACTCCATAAAAGAAGCTGCAAAGTTATTTTTTGTGCAAATGAACTTCCATAGTGTCAGAGAATAAATTGCGCTGTGTTTTCTGATACTTCTCCCATAAATTATCTAATTGGACTTTATTCTATAGGATCATGCATTAATTAGAAGTTATTAACTTGATGTAGGTTTTTACTTTTATCATCAATTTTTTCTTATGGAAAATACTCTGTTCTGTAAGCAAATGACTCTTCAGTTGCTGTTACAGACTATTTTCAGAACTCTGGCAGTAGGTGCGCTACTCGCTGTTTTTCACTAGACTTCAATACCAACAAATTCTGTCATGAATGGCTGGATACTGACCAGAGCTGAGCAAAACTTGGAACTTCATTCCATGAACTTCAGACTTCCTGAGAAGTGCTGGCTGCATTATAATCCTGTGATTCCTGTGATACACCACATTTCAGTCAGAGCCAAGACTAATGCATCCAGAAATGGGTGGTGTAGCCAAGAATTACAGAAGATAATGGCAAGATCACATCCTTCAATAGGACAATATAGTAGCTACAAGAGTGTTGAGTTTAATGTTGATCTAACCCGGATTCAGATTTATCTAATATGCTGAAATATTTCATTTAGATTTTCCTCATGGAAACAAAAAAAATTGTCAGTTGCAATTCTCCCACCAAAATTTTTGTATAGACTAGGGCCCAAAAAGGTAGACCATGGAGCTCAGAGAGCCCAGGGAAGGACAGGATCCACTCTGAACTGGGTGGTCAAGGCAGGAGATGTCAACGGTTCCATAGGGAGATCTAGGTTGAGCAGCACTTTAGGATGACCCATTGACATTAATCTCACCAGCCCTGGCTGGTTTGCTTCTTCCCAAATTAGGGATTCAGATGATGATCTTCTACTAGCATAAACATATGACACACCCATGATACAAACTGCTTGAAAGTCACAGCCGGCTCAAGACCTACAGATTGGCCTTTGTTATACTGTAGTTTCAAATGTTATTTATGCAAGTGGATACACTTCAAAATTATTTCCTTTTGCACAATCTAAAACATGAAGTTATACTCTGGATTAAAGGAAAAGAATTAAAAGTGGTGAAGATACCCACGTCTAATCAGCTGGCAACCAATTTTCTGATTCAAGGGGTTACATTTCAAATTTCCTCATGGATGCAGGATCTTTATCCACTGCATCCTCTAACAAGTTCATCCTGCCACTTGGGATGTCAGAGTTGAGAGGAGGTACCAATAGTACGCTACAAACAATGCGGATGCAGTAAGATCAATGGTCTCCACTACAATGCAGCCTGCAGTCTACCATCTACCCTTCCTTTCCCCAAATCATGTTAGCTGGTTCATCTTCTCCCCTTGCCTGCCACATCAACTACAAGTAGATGAGAGAAGTCTTAAAATGCAGCAGTTATCGAGTCATGCTTGAACTCCTCATGAGCAATGCGTGGCCCACAGGTTGGCCACCTGTCTGTATAGTGAAACAGCAGGTACTTGAGGGATGACCATGAGACACTCCTGGTGGCAGGTCTAGGCAGATAAGAATTGGATGTGTAGGGGGATCATACCTATATATTATCTAACCTGCAAGGTCATAAAGCTCAGTATCTGAAGCGCTGGCCAGGGCTTCTTCTAGTTCCGGATCCAGGGTCACTTTCTCTTCTGTACGGGTTTCTATGGGCTTTTCTTTAGGGATAAATATTTTTCCTAAGAGAAGAAAAAAGCCAGAGTGAGTAATGAATTATCGGAACAACTCCTCTGCCTCCTGGCAGTGGGGGAATAGGTCTGTGACAGTGGAACTGCTTGGAAAGATTATCAAGTGCATGTTTTCCTCTTTCTTACTTGATGCTATCCTCCACACCAGGATCTTAATAAGAGTCTAAAACTAAAAGGTGCAGAGTTCTGCTCTGTGTTGGTGATTGTTAATGTGGAAGCAAATTTCCTAAAATAAATCCCCAGGAGCAGTCACAGCTGGGATTTTTCTGAAGTTCCTGTGGCCTTAAATACGCAGAATCAGGTCTACACAAAAAGCTTGCAGAAATTTCATCCTTATATTTAAATGAGGCACCAGAAGCAGTTAAAACCAGCCTACTGCAAGAACCTTTCAGTTTACCAAATTCCATACATGAGCCTGAAAGCTCAGCAAACCTGTTCTCTTCCAGTAACTCAGTTTAATTCCCAGCCTCTCCATGAGTATTTCCCCCTCCGTGTCTCCATTCATGTAAATAGCCTTATCCTGATCATCTGTGCAGGCCTGACGAGTCTGAACTGAACTGAACCACACGTTCCCCAAGAAAGACTCCTGACCTGTTTGTCTCTCTTTGTATGCTGCTGTTAGATTGGGGTTAGCAGGTGTGTGTTTCCATGCGATATTCCCCCAAGACTGAGATCATCAGCCCTTCTGCTGAAACGAGAAAACTGTAGGATAAATCCAGAAACAACACAAGAAGTCAGACTACTCCTTTAGCCTGCCATTATAGTTAAGCTCGTAGTGTGGTGATGTAACTGCAAATGCTTGGAGCCAGGCCCTTTAAATCAGCGCTAGGGCTGCGCTTCAGACGCCAGCGCTGCTGGGGCTTTTCTCCCACTCAACACTTCCCTCTACCAAACCCATACAGTCAGTAATGCATTAGATGATGCCACATGCAACAGACAGTGTCATGGCTCCGATAATTCTGTGAATTCCCATGTTCTACTGTCCACTGCGGAGTAGTTCCGCTCACCTTGTCCCTAACAACTGCTTCTCAAGCAGGCTTCAGTTAATCCCATTGTAATGAAGCTGTGGTGACCTTTGGATGCCGGTGGCTTTGGCTCACTGTCGACTTTAAATTGTTTTTTTGTGCAGCTTTGTACACTCTAGATGTAATGCTTGAAGCATATCCTGTGGCTTTCTGAAATGTCTCTAAAATAGTTTAATTTTACCTCTATTAGTGATGTTATTTTCTTACCATTAATAAATGCAGTTCTGATGTTTCGTGTTGAATTACAGATGCTTTTCCTCTGGTTTTTTGTGGCTTAATTTTTCCCCATTATGGTCCAAAGTATCATTTTCATGTAGATAATACCCCATTCATTTACCTCTTTCATACAAGTTTGTCTACAGCAATTTCTATACTGTCAGCTTCCATGACTAAGACCACTGAATAAGCTCAGAAAAAAATTTTAATGGAAATTTCTGAAACTCTGGCAAGGTTTACTGACACAGGATTCGAATTATTTACCCTAGAGATATTTATACCAAGGCTAAATAATTTCTGAGTACAAAACTGGACAGAAGGTTATGTAGAAAGACAAAGCAGTATCATATTATGATTCATTTTTCATGCAATATTTTAAGTAATCTTTTAAGAAGAGGCTTCTAGAAGATAAAAGCTTTTGTGGGCCAAAGGTAAGAATCATTTTCACTTTCACCGTGCACTGGGTGATATTAATCAGAGACAGCCATCCCAGCAACATCAAACAAAAGTCAAGTGGAAATCTGGGGTGAGAAATACTCTCTGAAGATAGATTAGTCATGCTCTCCAGATTTCATAACAGCAGAGGTACAAAGATTTCAGACTCTCTCTGTACTGTCACCTAATCTGAAGTGTTGGATGGCAGCTTCCAGCCACCACTGACCAAGACTTAATTTGATGCCAGCTTGACTGGTAAGGATAACACGTAAGGATAACACATAAGGAAAAGAATTAATGACTATGTTGGAAGCTAGAAGACCAAAATTAATCAGAATATCTGAGTAAACAATCAATAGTGAGGAGTACTGTCCGTAAAAAATTTTGCTTTCAGATCACTGGTGATTCCACATGAGTTTCAAGTAATTAGTAGGTCGTCTGAGATCTTGAGGGAATCCTACTTATCTTTATCCGGGCTATCCCCTAACAGCTATACTCCACAGAGCCATAGCTCCCATGAAACATCTCCGTCAGGCAATAAGTGATTCTTCACAGACCCAAACCCCAGCCAGACTGTTAACAAATGCTGACGGAAGTCTATACTTTCACACGTAACGTTGTAAGGGGACACAGGACCTGGAGTCTTGTGTAAACTGGACACGATATGTATTACAGTTGGTCCTTCCCTACGGAGTTTGGATGTGGGTAGGCCAAGTATCTTGTGTAGCAAGAAATCCAGGGGTAATGGAAACCAGTACAGGCTTATACTTTTTCTGTGCAGTTCACATATATAGGAATACAATTTTTAAGCATTTGTTTGAGGCATATGTAATTCTTGGATGGCAGCCCAGATCTTTTTAAATGTGTATATGACTCCCAATGATAGTTTCATTTAAAGCATTCTTGGCAAATATTTTAGAAAAAAATTCTATTACTGGTTATATGAAATATTTAAAGGGGCAAGGTCATGTCAAAGATAGTAATATATATCTTTAATATATGTGGGCCTTGCTGGCGTGCAGTGGCGTTTTAAAAATATTCTTTTTTTCTGCTACCTAGATAAGAACATTCTTTTGCATTATCCCACTGTGGAGAGATGCTGTAGCATAGCAGATAGAGGTTAGAAGAGCTTATGCATATAGCGGGTTATTAGGAATTCGTTACCTGTCCAGCAAAACTGTGTGTCTGTGTTTACAGATGGCTGTCAACCAGTTCTCCTTCATTATTTTAAAGTCAGAGTTTAAAGATCTAGGAGGTTCCTCCTAGTCCCACATCCGTACATTGTAAATTCATTATATACTGCCATCGTGGAATTCACTGACAAAATAAAATATGGATTGTGGCTTGCTTGTTTCAACGGTCCAGCTTAAATTTAAAATTTATTATTTGGAAGAAGCCTCAGAAGAATAGTGACGTTTTATTATTTTAAAGTGAGGTTTATGAAGAAAGGCTGCTGCTCGTGGTGCTTTTTATATTCACATTGTATTTTAGAAGGTACTTTATTACAACATTCCACGTGGTATAATTAATGTTGGCTGCGTTACATTTTGCCTCCAGAATATACTAATGTTCTGTGCTAAGTCTTAATAGTAATAGCTTATCTTTCTACCAATGAAAAACACAGTGACAAACGTTATGTTTATACCTGTCATACTTGAGCTACATCAGTGCTAACAACACTAAGATAACCACAGTTATGTACAAAAATAATATATTCTTGTGTTTAACTGCAAAACAAAATTCAATTCTGGTAAAAAAAATAGTAAGCATTAAAATATCATTTTATTTTTACACATGCGTAGAAACCCAAAATCTCTGGAATCCAAAGTGCTTTTTTTCAACATGAAATTTTAAGCGTAAATCAATGCAATTCTCCCCTTCTTTCTGTCAAACTGGGATAAGTGGTGGGGTGACCTGGATGATGACTGAGGCAGCTTCCCCTGTACCCAGGGGACTTTCTGACTGTGGTGCAGTGAGTAGAGATTTGTCCTGGCTCAGTCTAACAGCAGAGCTATTCCTTTTCACACACTGCAAAACTTCTATTCAAATTGAAATATGATATGGTTCATGTTTTACTCAAAAGAGGCTCGGGGAAAAAATCCTTTGAAAACCAGAGAGAGGATTCAGTAAAAAGGACTACAGAGAGCCATAGAAATGCCGAGTGAGATAAAAGGAAGACAAATTCTATGAAAAAAAGAAATACACTGGGTACAGTCATAAAACTATGGACGTAATTTTGCCACTTGGTTTCAGCAAGCTCTGATTTCCTGCATTATGCAAATGTCCCCATTAAAGCAATGTCAAAGTAAAGCAAGGAAATGAGATGTACCCCTAACTTCATCTCCTTATACAATAATAGTTAACTACATAACCACATATGCACACATAGGAAAATGTATTAATTGAGCAGGGAACTACTTCAAGTGTATTTTCCTGAAGTTCATTTGTTTATTGTTATATAAGGGGGAAAAAAGGAATTTTAATAGCACCGTTGGTAGGATTTTACTAGTGTGTCCAATCTAAAAAACATTTTGAGGATTTCATCTTCATTTATAGTTTACAGCATTTGGAACATCATTTCTGGTATGTCTTCTCTCTGCCTTCCTTCTTATGTCATTAGACTTCTGTGAATAAATATAAATTGCCACCATTTTTATTTAGTATAAATACTTAGTATTTACTCCCACCTTGTACAAGCCGAAATTGTACAAGCCGAAACTCAACAAAGCAGAGAGCAATGGGAAATAAGCCCATTTGTATTTGCTGTAAAAACGTCCTTTTGTTTAAAATCAGTTTTATTAAGGATAGTTACTTAATTTTATAATACAATGCATTTTCTGCCATAATTGTAAAACAATAACGTAGTTTCTTTTCCTATAAACTGCAGTTCAGATTACTGTACTTTCAAGAAAATATCTGGTTACACTTACTTCTTACTTTTCAATGAATCATGGACTACAGTGAGTGCCTGTTTATTCTCAATTACAGAACGTTACACTGACCTTAGAAGTGAAATTCAGTAATCTTGGAAATCTGCCTTGCCAAAATCACAGGCACCTGATTCACTTTTTCCATTTTGCACTATTCTTTTCTTTTGAAGCTTACTTAAACTCCTCTATGGAGTTATATGAAAACGGAGCTAAATTAGTTCTTACCAGGAATAAATTTGTATTATGAAGAAGAAAACAGGCCAAGTTCAAATAAGTGTGAAGCTAAAAGCTAGTAGTAATTAAAATGCAGTATCATAATTGCTGCTGTACTATTACTCTTGGATTAGTGTCTGCATATGCTATGCCTTAAAAATTATGATAATGGAATGGGAAGGTTGCAAAGTTAAGCTTTTCAAAGTTATTATATCTATTGTGTATATACACAAAGAGCAAAGTTAAATTGCAGCAGCATTTTTGACTTTGATCAGCGTGCTGTATTCTGCTACTTTAGCGATACCCTTTAAAGAATCCTTCTGAAAATATACTTTCTCAAATAAAAATAAACAAAAGCCAACCTATAATCTTTAAAACAGAAGGAAGCCCAGAATTTCATCAGACCCTCACATGGATTATCACAACAGTTAGGATCCCCGTAGTCCTACAGCAGTACTCTGGATTACCACCTGGATTAACCTGCTTCACCAACAGTAGCAGATGAGGAATGGCAGCAGAGGAGGAAAAGAGTCAAGCTGTGCTGCTGGGCTTCAGGTCCTCAGGGACATCGAAGAACCTTGAAACTTAGGCAAAGCTAGATGCCACACTAGTTATGTTTGTCTCTGGCCTCCTTTCTCCCATCTCGCATGTCCTTCTCCTGTGTTCCTTTCCTCATTGCCCCCCGTGCCCTCCCCATCCCCTGTGTCTCCTGGTCTTGCTCATCTTTGCATCCTGACCCTTCCCACCACCTCCTTTCCCCCTGCCCTGTCTTCCTTACCACTGCTCTCTTCTACTACAGCTCCTTTCCCCAGAGCTGCCACATCTAGTCCGTCATCCTGAACATACTCATACACCTCCTCGAAAACTAATCCCTCCACCTCTCTGCACTAGCCTCTCTGCTGCCTGTTTACCCTTTTTTCTCCTTTACAGTGCCCTTACAAAGTGAGGGGAACACTGTCAGAACAGGAGAGTCTCCCTGCCGTGGTTCTGGTGTGACGGTGGCCTCTCAGATGAGCAATTTCGAAGAGCATCCAGCACACCCACGCACCCTCCAGCCGGCCACGCCAGGTCTGCCGGGCGCTGCTGTGCTGTCACGTGTGCTGCCGGCACACGCAGGCAGAAGCTCTGAGGACATGACTAATGCTCACTGCAGGGGGAATATTTGGAGAACACTATAACAAACTGGATGTACAAGAAAGTTCAATATTTTGAAGATGCCAAATTCAAGCGTATTTCCCTGGGGATTGCAAAGGGCATACATTTCAAGTCCCCTCTTCAAAGCATGGAGGCACTGCAGCTCATAAAAAAACAGCTGGAAATATTTACTTTAGATGGCTAAAACAATGTGTTTTCTCCTAATCTTGTTCTTGGAAACAGCTGAGTCCTTTTTGCTGACACTTTCCAAAAATTCAGCCCGAGGCAGACTCTCAGCATGGGAAATTTCAGTGTGAACTGTGTGAGTTTGGCAAAGTCATGAGCAACTAAAACAGGGTCTTACAAAAGCAAGCAGTGAAAGGCACTGGCTAGAGGCATTACTGTCAGCAACTGCAGCACTTTCAATGCTTTAAGAGACAAACATGGGCTCTAAATTTAAGTCTTGAAGAACAGGAAGAAGGTGGCAAAAATTTAAACAAACCATTTCAGCGTTTGGGGTCAAAAGACTGCCTTTGTCAATCCAAGAAAGATACCGTGTCCCTAAAATAAACCCTAACTTTTTTATATAGAGTCCGTTAAAGAAACTGGAATTGGAACTCATTTGCATCTACTCTAATACTTTGACCTTCTGAAAATGGCTGTCATTATTACTAGTGCTGTGTATTGATACTCTGCTTGGCACAGCACAACATGCAAGATAGATGGTCTCTGCCAGAGCAACTGAAAACAGGGGTTTGGCCAAAAGTTCTCGGTTTAATCATCCCTATCTTCTTCCTTTTCCCTTTTATCAGTTGGCTAAAAATGTTAGCATTTAATCACATACAAGCGTGTTCCCCTTCCCTTTCCAGCCACAAATAATAATAGCCCAATCCACTGGAGTTTTTCCATGACTTTGATGAGAACTGGATTGGATCCAAAATGAAATGGTTTGGCAAGGAACAGAAGACCTTGTAGAAAACAGGGATAGTGGTGAAGGGTTGAAACAGCAGTCCTTATGGCAATTAAAAATGGCATGGCCAACTTTTCATATTTAATCATATTTCACAACAACAGAACTTTTTTCAATTATGTTTCATTAGTGTCATGCAGTTAAGAGAACCGCTGCAACGAAGCAGAAACAGAAATGTCGTTAATAGTTTATGTTTCTATTACAGTAGTACTCAGATCTTAACTGAGATCAGATGTACATACTGCATTCAGGAAAAGAAAACATGCAGCATTGACATTGCTCTTTAATATTTTGTGCCTGCACTGCCCCTTACTTTCTCCCACCTTTTCTTTTTATTCCTGGACCTTTCCCGAACTTGAAAATGATACAGAAAAGGCTTCACAGTGATCTAAGTGTGACAACTGGCTGTTCCAGCTATATGTGTTAGTTCATCAGGATCTATGTAAGGATTTTTTGAATATCTCTCCTAAGTAGGAACTAATCAAAAAATACATAAAATAAACACTTACAAACTGCCAATCACCATGGCTACAATTATCAGCCCTAATTCCCTGTACCTCCATTGCTCATTAATAACGAACCCTCTGTTTGTGGGAATGGCTGATTAACAGCTGTGTTGCACAAGAGTTCCTGAAAGCCACCAGATCGTTTGCATACCGCAAGGGGAGCAAACATTCAAACCAAGTACCCGCCCCGACTCCTGTTAGGGAGGGTGTGGGGTAAAGCCCTCTGAAAAAATTGCTTGGTGGCCAGTTTGGGTGTGCGCCTGTCAGGCTGTGACCGTTCTGGCCCTGGTTCAGCAAAAACTTGGGTTTTCATTGACATTTGAGAGCTATCCCATACAGGCTTAAACCCTTCTTTTTGTACAGCAGTTAATGCAGTACATTAACAAGCTGAAATATGGCAGAGGGCTACAACCCTAATGCGTGCCATACGTTTGATTGGTTTTGCCAAACATTTCCAACCTCTCGAAACTACGATTACAATCAAAAACAAGGCAATTCCCTGCCCCACCAGCCCCCCACCTTGAGCTCATATTTAACACTTCCTTTGTTTTAATCACTCTGAATATCCCCGCCAGCTCTGGAATTTGTTTTGGCTTGTTTTCTAGCACAATCAAAACCTGATGGTTGTGTTCAGCATATAGAGGCCAACACAGGCAACTGAATTTTGTCCTTCAGCAGCTGTTTGATATTGTTTTTTGGTCAAGAACTCTCCAATAAAACATTAACACAAAAAAAGAGAGGCAGAGACGCTAGATAAAGAATAATGATGTATCACAGACTATTCTGGAAGGAGGATATTTTAAATGCTACCTTCTTTTCAGCTCATCACTGAATTTTCAAGTCAGTATCAGCTTTGCATGACAAACATAGGAACTGGTAGAAATGCCACTTAACATCTGGTAGAAGCATCCCACTTCCTAAATTTGAAAAAATAAACGCTTTCCCAGTGGCAGAAAAATATCAAAGTACAAAAAAGTGACAAAAGCTTAAACAACACCTGACATATTCTAATCCTATTGACACACAAATATTCTCAGGAGGTAAACAGTGCCAAATGGTACATTGACACCAGCACCTCCCATTTCTAATTATACACAACTGGATGCATTTTGGAGCTGCCTCAGACTTAATTTTTATCTAGCAGAATTAGTGTAAAATTAATTGGGGACTATTTACAATATGGCTACATTATAGTGCTGCTATAATGTAAAGAAATCATTTAACAGGCATCTATATAATATAATCATGTAAATATTTACCAATCTGTAAATACACCTTAGAGACCATCAACATGCAGAAAGCGAAGAGTAAGCTTTTCGTCAAGAGATATTCTTCTTTAGTTTCTTTTGAGGACACATTTTAGAAATGTGAATTAGTTATCCTGAACTAATTACTAAGCTTTGGAAGAATACGAATTATTCTCTAATTAAAGTTACTTTAAATCTAGCATGTAGTATCATATCTTGGAAATGTCTTTGCAGGATTGCTTTATTTCCTTGCACGAAAATATCTTAGTATAAATGAAAATCAAGTCATTAATATTTTAATAGAGTCATTCTGTTATTGTCTCTTCAATCAAGTTTGTCAAAATAAGTAATGCCGCAGTTACAAGCATGGATTCTAAGATCCAGAGCCAGCCACGCATGGCCTTTATGTGACATTCATCATGTTTCACCAGATTCACCCAATTAGCAGAATTATCATACATAGGAAGATTTCAGTACATTTGGCAGATGGAGACCTCAATCATATGTTTTATAAGGCTCAGATTCTGCATGAAGTCTTTGCAGTGCGGAGCAAGGGGGAAAGAGAACTAGAAAAGGAGACAGAGAAGCCCAGTGCTTGAAGTCCGGTCATCTTTCGTAGGACGTCTCCTGCCAAGTTGGGGGCAGAAGAGAGATGCAAGTACCAATACAGGATCAAGCTCAAAATAAACAGATTCTTTCCTAAAGCCAGTTCCCTTAAAGCAGCACAAAAATGACACTGTGCTGTTCATCCACTTCTCAATTGTCAAGGTACTGGACCTCATCAGGTGCACAGATCTCAGATTAATTCAGTTATTTCTAATATTAACAAAGAAACAAAGGGTATTTTCATGGTATTTGGCCTTTGACTTCAAAGAAAATTCAGTAGAATTCTTTGTGTTTAGATTGTAAAATGACTGCAGAAATCACAGAACATGTGGTTGTTTTCATTTGACTTAATCTGCTAAAGCCGATACTGAAGATTTTGTCAGGAACTGGTGTTGTACAAGGAACAGGAGAAATTAAGGGAATAATTCTCTTAGCCTAAAATGCTGTCATAACCTTGTAATTGTGATAATTCTTAAAATTGTAATTTTTAAGTAAATGGTCACAGTGAATCAAAAAACAAAATAAGAATAGCTTTAAATGCTAGCATGGCTGAATTCACTCTGTGCTGAGGGAAAAGTGACACCTGTGGTTATTTGTGTTTGTAAAGCAGTGGTATTTCCACACCAGAGACACCAGGAATTAATAAGCAGCACTAATAAGCACTTTAAGGGCATCTGGAAGCAAATGTAGGAATAGTACTGCTTTAGCCTCATCAAAAGAAAACTGAAATAGAATAAACAGGCCAGTGCATACAATAACACTGTCACGGACAATACAGGGATTAGTTTTGTACAGATCAAGTGCCAGTCCTATGGGTATACGCAATTCCATGCACTGCTGTTTTTTTGTGTACTTGTGTTTCAGGCTTGTTTGGAGATCTCAAGCATGACTACGGTGCAAAATGCAAAGTCTTAGCCCTAAGTCAGTAAATATCAGTCAGGTGAGACCTGACTGAAGCTGTTGGTGTAAATATGCAGAGACCTGCAAGCAGTAACATGTACTGGTAACACCGCGGTGTGTAGGAGACAGGAAAAGGGAAACAATTGATAATAAATCCATAAGACAATAAACTGTTTTCTTTTCTGTACAGTATGTGCTTGATCACTCCTGCTACGGGCAGGATCACTGCAGTGTCACTGCATGTCAGTGGGCTCAGCATCAACCCGTGAATAGCATTGGGCGCAAGATACGACGGAGGAAAAAGTAGGTTAAAGAATATGCTGCATGATAAAATAACGCATCAATCAGATTGAGCTGAAAACTGTCTTGTTTGTCTAAAACCATTGTTTCAAAGAATGAGAACACAATGTAATGACAGTAACAACTCTTGGCCTGCAAATAACGTTTTATATCTTTGATAACGATGCATAAAGTAAAAAAATGTTGCACGTGACTTTCTTGAAATACCTGCTTTCCCTTAAGCAGGTCCTACTGAAATAACGGCAAATTCATCAGACGGTCAAAAATGGACCCAGACATAATAAGTTCCTTCTCGAATGAAAAGGTGGCCTGAGGGAGGCATTTTTATCCACGGTATATAGACGAGGAAAAGGAGATAATGGTGCTAAAGGAACATTGCTCGCTTAAAAATATGACTGTTCCTGCCCTAAGGTTATCCTACCAATGTTTGAATGATTAGAATTAGGTTTTCCTGTTTTTCCCGTTTTTTCCTGTAGCTGTAGGACAAGGGCAAGCAGAGAAACTGTCTGCATGAATAGCATTGCCAGATGTGCTAGTAAACAAGTGGAAAAATACTTATTCTTTGTAAGTGTATTCCCTAAGCTATTACTTACAGCAGTTATAGGCAATACTTACTTAGAAAGGCATTTAATACGTTTCCTCCTGAACACCTCCCCCACGGCAGTACCCTTGCATGGGCCTAATGCTTAACGTGGGAATAGCCCCAGCGGGGTTAGCGAGGCCACCTTTGACCGTTCTTGACTGCAAATAGAGGCATTTGCTGCTGATCGAGCCCTTTGCTGGACTGGCGTTCCTGTGTTCCCGCACCCGCCAACGGGCCTGATTAAACATGCAATTACAACTCCAGAGTAGCAAGGCAGACCACGACACGGCAGATAAAACCACCAGTCCACCTCCTGCTACAACAGCTCTGGATCTGACTCCTGAGCTTCACCCTGCACAGGAACAGCCTCCACCTCTTTTGTCCCAGCGTGTTCCACCACAAGGCCAGGCAGCGGAGGATGCCTGCGCCCAGGCAGTCCACTACTCAACACTGACACGAAGACGGAGGGTACCTTTCTTTTCCCCTGTAAATGGTACAATGTCTTCTCTGTCTTTGTGCTCAAGCGCTTGCTTCTCCAAGTACGAGAGCAGGCGTTCTCTGTCGAAAGGGCCTGTGGCAGGTTTAGTGGTCTGGTCCTTTTGCCGAAATCCTGCTGGAAGCAAGGCGTTCTGTGAAAGAGAGGGAGGCATGTAAAGGAGATGAAGCAAATTTCATTTCAATGTTGTTGTTTTTTAAGTGGAACCGGTCTTTGCATGTTACTTCACATAATGCTCTTTGGTGACAGCAATAACACACGTTATCTGAATGTAACCATTAAACCCAGTGTATCTTCCAGGCTTCTTGATTGTACCACCTATTAATATTCTTATTAACCATATTTACAATTACAGCACCAAAGAACTGAGCAAGATCAGAGCCCTTTCTGTTACACATATAACCACAGAGTTTGCAGTCCAGGCAAATAGACCAGGATAAGTTTTCTATACATTTTCTTCTCTTCATTTACTCTTTTTCCTCCCCATTTTTCTTTCTCTCTTTTCATTTTTTCAGAAATTCCTTTCATTCTAATGCAGATGTCTCTTGGACTTCAGAAGTGAATGACACACACAGAAAGTAATTGGTGAATTATGTGGACTTCAGCTATTTAGAGTACGCAGGAAGCAAGCAGATGAAGCCCCACTTTAAACATGTAGCTGTGTGGCCATGTGATTGCAGCTGCATCCCATAACATAGGAAGATGCATAAGGCTCCCACATTGCAGTCCAGGAAATCCCAGAAAGGAGTACAGGTACATGGACTTTGCAGTGCATGTGCAGTAAAGCCAACACGTTGAAGATGCCCCAGAGCACTGCAGAAACACTTCATCGTTGGCCAGAACATGCACAGTAAATCTGATCCATGGCAAATATCCAGTGAATCCTGAGCACGTCCAGTGAACTAAGTCACTAGACATTTTATCTGTGCGTGCACTAACGTGTCCAGAGTGCTGCACATATGTAGCTTGACAACAAATGCACCGTGGCTTTTTGTTGTTGTTGTTGTTGAATGTTCTGTATCTCTATTTGAGATGCCAGATACTTGAAAATACCAGAAAATGCACTGTAGAAGTGGTGTAGTGAGGGAAGTGGCAACATGGAGGGAGAGAACAGTAAAGCCCACCCTTCATTTCCAGGTAAATTTGTGCTATAGAACTAGAAGCTATAAATCTATTGTGTTTTTTCAAATTTATTTCGTCTCCAGAGTGAATGGATTTTATCTGCCAGTTTACCTGCCAGTTTTCAAACTCCTACATCAGTTTGGAAGACATTGGGGTAGGTACAGTCAAAATTCCCGACCAGCATGCTTGTGACTGTAGCTTCATTATTGTAGGACTGAGTGGTTCCCAGGCCAGAGATCTTTACATTCTTTGTGAGAGTGTCTTCAAATATCCAAATTATCCTTGCTCTCTAGAAAATGACAGTTGTGTAGCTGAATCTTATTTTTCTTAATCATGCCTAAATATGTTCTCTTCAGCTAAAAATATCTGTGCTGAATGACACAGTCGACAGATTTCAGAAGTTCAAAAGATCTGATCTTCACAAACACACATTATGTTCGTTTGTTTATTGCTGTGCTCAGAAATAGCAGCCATAAAAAGCTTGTCATCATGCTGCAGTGTACAAACATGATTAAAGATTTAGACTGCAGACAAACTCGTGTCTAAATAGACAAGGGATAGAGAAAGGGCACACTTGTACAAAAGCAAGTAGCACATCACAGCAGAATAAACCCAAAATGTGCCTAGCTGAGCTGCTCATCTTTTAGGGTATGCTGCCTCTACTGTAACAGAATGCAAATAAAAAAAGGTGCCATATGTGGCATTTATAATAGACAGCTTCTGAACTGTGACCCTCCCTGGTCCCCATTACTAACCTCAGGATCCAGGTCATCAAGAACATGCTCTAGCTGTTTCAGTTCATCCTCTGAGAGTTTGCTGAGTATTTCATCTTCATTGATATTCTTGTATTTCTCCAACTCTTTTCGGAAGGGCAGAGACATGGCTCCTGCTGAGCTGCTTGACTGATGCTGCTCTTCAAGATTTCAACCATCCAGGAGTTCTGAGCTTCTTGCGGCTTCACTCACTGTTGAGAATAAATCATTATGAGTATCTCCATTTAAATCATTATGAGTATCTCCAGTCCTAAAGAGCCTGCATGCCGAGAGTCACATTTACACTTTATTAATGAAAACAAAGCAGCGAGATGTCCTGGCTCAGCAGAGGGGGTGGGGGAAGCGCTGGGGCTGCCTGTGCAGCGGTAGCCAAGGAATAGCAAGGAAGGGTACGGTACGCTTGGGAACCTCATGGGTGCAGCAGCAAAGAGAAGCTTTGAGACATAGACAAGAAAAAACATTGGGAACTTATCCTTTTCCATACACATAAATCTGTTTTATTTCATTTGCTTAGAAATGGCAGTATCTGCTTGTTCTTTTGGCTAACGGCAGAGGAAAGTGGTAAAATCACAGAAAACAGTCCAACACTGACAAACAAGAAGCAAAATGTTGTGCCTGGAGGTATTCTATCTTATCCCAGCTTTGCTGATGGCTGAAAGCTTACCCACATTGTCTTCGCTGGCTTTTTGGTACATTCTGGTTACCTAAGCAGCTGTAAAGTATGCTGGTTGGTAGTCTTATTTCAAAACTTTTGGCTACAAATGATAGCGCTTATCATCAAAATAATTCTTGCTGTAAATTAGTCTGCTGCATGGGGCACCTGCAGGCATTCAAAACACGGTCATGAAAAAAATATAGACTTAGTATTTCACAAACTCTTTAAGTTTTAAAACTTGAATGTGGTTCCTTGTTAGATGATCCCAACAAGAAAGTGTCATTTGCATGGCCCCAATAGTCACTGTCATATAATTTGTCATATGACGAAGGACTCCCTGTCTTTACTCGCTCTTTTCTTCCTGTCCAGAACCAATTCTAGAGCCAGAATCTGCCTGTAAATGGATGGAGTGAAAGAGAATTAATGTATGATCAGAAACGGCATTAGTTGGAGACTTTAATTGTGCTTCAGGCCCTGCCACGTCTGCCCAGCTTCCACACCAGCAGCAGAGCTCTGCGAATCGCACAGCTGGCTGTGCAGTTTTACAGCTGAGTTTTTGCATTCACAAATTTCAAAGTTATGGTTGATATGGAAACCAGCCAACTGGCACCTACATCTGGCTTATGTATCAAACTCTGATTTCCTTTGGCCAGGTCCTTACTCGTCGTAAGGTAACAAAATCCATGCAGGTTCTGTCACTCTTCATAGGAGCTGGAAGCCTGATCTTTATTTTTCTTTTATTCAAAATCCAAATGAAAATGTTGCATTTACCTAGAGTTTCACTATTAAAATCCTAAATATTAAAACTTATCTCATTTTTCTATTTATCGAAAAGACTAGAAATCAGCAACCTATAGAAGGGGAAGAGAATAAGGAGTAGAATTACAAATTCGAATTCTATGAATACTGCAAGGCATGACAAGCCTTGACTTGAAACACTTAAACATCCTATTCCAAGAAAAAGCATTATTTCCCCTATACGCTCTCATTTTTTTCCTTATTACTGCTCTATTTGTTGTCCTTGTTTTCATAGCATGACATCATTGTCAAGCCATGCCAAATGTCATGGTAGAATTCAACTGTTCTTTAAATTGTGAGTTTCTTTTAGGAAGTTAGTCAGCATCTGATGTGTCACAAAGTTACAGCAGTTTGAAAAATTCTTATATTATCAAAATTCTATCATATGTGATGAATGTGAGAGATATTTTGGCAAAAAAAAAAAAGTCCAAAAGAGCTAATGTTTTTGTGTACTTGGTGCTTAAGGAGAACACTAGTTCTACATATGTTTAATTGATACAATTTGTTACTAAAACTACTTGTTAAATAATGAAAGCTTTTTACTTAAAAGTGATAAGCATATTTGTTTAAACTGTAAAAACAAATTCAGCTGCAGTACAACAGTTTTTGTACTAAGGCATCAGGTGCCTTCTCTAAGTTTCTTTGGATAAACTCATTAAAAACGTAACATTTCAGCTAGCAGTCATTAACTGGGCTGAAAAATTTCTTTGAGCGGATTAGAGCTTTTTAAAACTCTGTTTCACAGTTTAAATGGTTATTTTATTAGAGTTTAATTGCATCCCTGGAAAAGACAGAAATGTAATCTCAAGGTTAGGTTAATTAAGTATTGTTGGAGAAGTAACGCTAAGAGTACGTAACAGTTTCCCTGGCTGAGGTTCAGCACTTCTGTTGTGCGGGACGCCTGGTACCAGCACCTCTCCCTTGGTTGTATGGCGTTGCACAGATTCCCGTCAGGGAACACAGCTAAGAATTGTTTTACTGGTATCAGGAAGGCTGTGTACGTAATGCCTGTTGTGAAAAGGTTTGCAAAGTTAAATCCAGGTGCTAATGGGTAATTACTGCCGAGTATGATTTGTGTGTACCAGTCGGTTTTGATTTCTTTGCGAATTACTTAAGTGCTTAGCCGTAAAGGGAAGACATGCCACAACACACTTTTCAACAGGTGACAGTTTTCAAAATTGTAACTGTTTCCTTTTAATTATTAGGAAGGTAAGAGATTTGACCATGTGCAGCAAGGATACCCAAAGAGAAATATAAACCCAGATATTAAAGATGTATCAGTCTAACTTCTCTCATGGCATGAAGCACTATGTTGGATAATCCTTGTTAGATTAGCGGTGCATGGAAGAGCTTGAAATCACGCTTTTACGTGCATGCATTCATTTGCAACAGAAATTCCCTTGATATTTTCCCTTTCACAACTGAATCTTACTTTTCAGTGGCTGAACAAAAGCAAAAGACACTGCTTAGGGAACTTCTTTATCCACAATCCCTGTAAGTACTAAAGCTTTTCTGGAGCTTGCACCCTGCTGTACAGGCTAGTGAAAGCTCCGCTGAAACGCCTATCGTTCATGTTCCGGCTTTATGCTCTCTGTTGACCTTTCACCACAATCACATTATTGGAAACCAAGGGAACGAGATAAATCTAACAATTCAGCATCGTTCAGTCTGGGATGGAAATGCTGACGTCTTGAGTTCACATACCCTGGAAGTTGCTGTCTAATGTGATGATTATGATCTCCACCTTCCTAACTGGATTTCATCCTGTTAATTTTGTGTGTGTAAACAGGGCCATATGCTGTCTGTGCTGCTTCTTACTGTGGTTTGACTTTTCTGTCACATACTGTACTTTTCACAGATTATAGCCACTGGATTTCCTTTGTTATGATTATTGTATGAAACAAACATACTCCAAACTTTAATCAGTTAAAAAAGCAATCGTAACTAACCAATAGCTCCTAGCTCCTGTTATTTTGAGCACCCAAAAGCAGATCAGATGTCACACAGTAGAAAGGAGATGTCCAATCTAATTGCAGAGGCAATACGCTGTTGAACGTTACACTACATTATGAACACTGAGGGAAGCAGAATGAGGGACCGTGGAGTCTCTCATGGTAAGACTATGGAGTTTCTCTTCAAAGTTACTGGGAAGAGTGAACAAGGAGAGTAAGGAATGGAGGAGCACAAATCCCAGTTGGTTTTTTCCATTTAGTTTCAATACGGAGCATCACAGTTTACCATGGGCTCAAACACCGGCTGTTGAACAGCGAAGCATGCTGTTAGATGCCCAACAGGTGAGATCAGGACGGTGCAGAACTGTTAGGAGGCAGCATTTCTGCTAACCATGTGCTACTTTTAAATCTTTGTGGAGCACATATGTTTCACAGTGAGCTTCAAAGACTCCATTGCTATATTTTTATCTTTGATTCCTTCTAAAGAAAGACATACGTACTTCTGTTTTATTTGGGGCAGCTTTGACCCATGCCTGTCAACATCAGGATTCCAAATATGTTTTCAAAGACAAAAGGGGTGTCATTAGCCAGCCTGCATAAAATCATTATCGCTCTATGTCGTCAACACCTGCTGTGCTATAACTCCTCTATACTTTTCTGTGCTCCATAAGTACTTTTTGGTTATAATCCTTATACACTACTGAAAGGGTTTTCTAGAGTAGCTAGGCTGTAGTTTCTGCTGATACCATAATACTGTCATCATTTTCTACTGCTGATACAGATACTTCTTTCTGAGATGGAATCAGTCCTCTGCTGAATTAATGTTAGATGTCAGAGAGGTCCCTTGAGAAGTGTTGGAACAACCTGAACTATAGAACCTTCTATGCACCAGCAGCTACAAAGGCACATCAGGTCACTTATGCTGTCTAAAACACAGGCTATACACCTAAAAAACCATAATGTCTCTGGGTTCCTGTAGAGAAGAGAATACTGTGATACAGATAATGTGAATTTCTAACTTTTGATAGTGTGTACAAGCTAAGAATGAAGCTGCATGGCAATATGCATTTATTATGTAAAAAGAGATGTGCTGAATGGGAAATAATCCAATAGAGTTCTTTGCATTTTTATAGAAAAAAAGATCTTCTTTTATAATCAGATTTGAGAAACTGTTCTCACTTTTCCTTTCCAAATCATGTTTAGAAAGGAAATCCTGATGCACGATCTATGTTAAACCATCTCCGAATCCACAGTGATGGATATTTGTGTTTTGAAAAGTAGCTGTGAAACTGATCTGTAAATGTGGAAAAATTCTTCTCTTTCTTTAAATAGGCTTAAATAGCTAAACATGGAAATAAGAAACAGGTGGAATAAATCCAAAGTTAAATTGATACTGGACCAAATAAATAGGATTGGGGCCATTATGATTAAGAGCCGTGTTTATGCAACACAAGCAGATGCTCAGTAGAAGGAGGGTGATTGTCCCACAGCGTCCAGGCAATGGAGTGCTCCCACCAATACATTTAATCCAATGCCAGACGGGGGATCTCTCTGCTGTCCAGGAACTGCTATGAAAAATAAGGCTGGGCTGTTGAAAGCTCAAACTTAAAAAAAAAAAAAATTTAGAAATATTCCATTTTTTGACATATAAATAAGGTTCCTTTTTTGTTTTTATACTTAAAAAGGAAGACCAATATGTACTTTCTAACCATGAACATATGGGAGATGTATACTCAGAGATCATGTTTTGTGGTACAAAATTTCTTCTTGGTTTTGAACTAGGAGGTTCAGAAATCTCAGAAAAGCTAGAAAGGATGCATCAGGGCCAGCACAGCACAGAAGTATGAGAGGAACATACAGTGAAGCATTATGAAACTGATTTTTTTGTGTGTGTGATGAAAATGGTATTAGCTACAGGTCCTGAGATAGTAGACACGTGAAAGAACCTCGCATAGGTAGAAAATGGAAGAGAGATCTGTAGAAAAGGATTTGGTCTTCTAGAATCCCCCAACTTTTCTGCCTGTTTTCCTCAAAAAACTTTTGAAGAGCTCACGACATAAGCAGCACTGAACTGCTCCAGTTCAGTCACCTTTTCTAACCCTTTCCTTCCAGGACACAGCATGATCACTTGGTGGATCAAAGCGAATAACCTGTTTAAGGATTTATAGAACTGGGTCCCTCGAGAGGGTTTCTCGGGGTCTGGCGGGGAGCGCTCTCAGCGGCACATGGCACTGAGCTCAGGGCTGCCTCTGGGCGAATAATGACGTGGCCAAACCTCTTCTATTCCCAGCCCAGTTTGCCATCTTTTGTCATACTGTAGCAAAGAATCTCTAAAAATCCCTGTATATTTAAACCACTCTTTTTCTCCCAGGCTAATGTAGGGTTATTTCATGTTCTGTTCCTAGCAACCAGTTTAGTCCCATATAGAGACTTGTAAATAATTAACAATTATGTTGTTCTAATATTAGACTAGGCCTGAACCTTTAGGATAATCATTCAGTGATCAGAAACTCCACTTCATAATTGGATGAGCCTTTCTGAACCTTGGCACTGCTTATGCCACTCTGTAGTTTACATTACAGTTGGCTTCTTTACTGAGGGATTGACAACTCTTATGCAAATAAAATGCGAGACATCAATTCACTTTAATGAGAGTTCAATCATGCCCTTTATAAGAAAATAATCATCATGTATATTGCAAAATTATCCATACGAATGTACCGTTATTTATAGAAGATATAAAGGGGTGCATTCCCTTTGATTCAGATAACATGAAAGGTTTTTCACTGGTGGTTAAAGAAAGATGAAACATTAATGCTTCTCCCACTGATGCAGAATAAAGTTATATAATAATTAATTTCTGATTTTTTCTAAAATAACACTAGTGGTATTATTCATAACCATTCAGAACATGAAACTAAGTCCTGGGAAGGAAGTAGATTTCTTTACAATGCCTGATGAATTTATAACCTGCTTCTGGGTATCATCGTATTTTTAGATCATAACCACTAGACTCGTTTCCATACAAAAATTATGACTAATTATACAGTGATCATATGATGATTTAAGCCAGTCTTACTTAAAAAAGGCAACCTTTAAATCACTCAATTCCTACCTACAGAAAAAGGATGACAGAACAAACCTAAGCATTACAGATATCGGTGGGATTGTGTATGGTGCTCTGACACTTCAGTGATGCGTAAAGTATAGGAAATGGAAAAGACCAGAGAGACCTCTCTGTCTGGTGTGTCTCCTGCAGGGAGAGACTCCTGCCTGCTTTTAGAGGGGTAAAGTTTAGTTATAAAATAATGAAGCAACCATCTTCTATTGCTGCTCATTGCAAGTGGTAACTTTGTGGAACTGGGAGGTAGGTTTCTTCCATCTTTAGAACTTAAGTGATTATTTAAAAATCCATGCAAGGTTAATTAGCTTTTCCAAAATAAAAAGATAACATAGTTACTGTCTGCAGCTGAGGGTGGCGTGAAGTGCTAGGCTGAAAATCCTGGAGAGCAGAGTCTTTTTATACAGACAAAATGGACTGCGAAATGGCAGCTCCACCCACAATTTGTCATCTGTAAGCTTCAGCTCCGAGGTGAACAGAAACACCCTGCTGCTGAGCTGTGCCAGTGGTGGTTGACTGATGGTCCCTCAGACAAGACTTAATAACACGATTGATTGAGACTATCAGTAATGATGCTGATCAGTGTTATAAGTGACAGTATAAGCGCCCATTTGATAGCAACTGGAAGAAAACAGCCTCATTATTTTCTGTAGGGCACTTATGATATTTTAATTTTTTCCGATAACTACCAGACTCTGCAGGTTCGATGCTGCAGCAGATAGGTGCTGATTTACCTTGGAACAAGAGGTCGTACCTCCCCTGGTGAGCACTGCCCCAGAGCGTACATGTCCCAGTCTTGTGACACAGCAGCCCATTGCGCTGTGGTCCCCAGATGAACATGGATGAATCAGTTCCTATATCATGCACATTACAAGATGGTGTTTTCATCCAGTTCAGTCTCCCAGATTTTGTGTTGTGTAAGGAATTGTAGTTCTTGTCATCAGCACATCTACCATGAATACAAAGCAAAGCATACATTGGGGTATGAATTATCTGCAGCTTTGTAAAAAGGCATCCTCAGAAAGCCAAAGGTCAGGTTCTGGCATCCTCATTGATTGATCACGTTTACATGGAACCGACCGTTGTGGTGCCCTAAACACCATCAACCACGCGAGAGCCCCTCCACTTCACTGTCCTGTCAGAGGAAAGAAATGCCTTGTTCAAGGTCAAACAGAAAGTCTGTGACAAGACAAGGAATTGAACCATGTTCCAAGTATCAAGCATTGGACAGCTTTGCCTTTGGCTATGGGTCCCTTCTTCCATGGACACTCTGTTCATTTAAGTGGATCTTTTAAATGAATATATACCAAGTGAAAACACGGCAGAGAGAGAACCAACGGCTGGGTTAAGAGCATATACTACTGATTGCAGAACTATGAACATTAATAATGATCACTGTTAGATAACTTCTAAAAACGCCTCTTTTTGCATCTTTCCTAAGATGTTTTTTCTCCTTACAATGTACAGAGACGTTGTAACTACCTACGTTTTTTGCATTTAAGCTGTAAACCAAAGCCAGAAACCATCTGTGATGTGCACATCCTGATAGCTGAAACAATAAATAGGAGAAGGAATTGTACCTGGAAATAGACTTTTTATTTTTACAACAAAATAGATCAGATCAGCCCTGGAAAAGACACCACCAGTGTTTGTTTTTCACATGTTGGAAACATCAATAGGAAAAAAGGACACTGGGTAATATTAACAACAGCATTGTTCCACCTGCGCTGCCAACAGTTAGCAAACGGTGTGCTGCCTTTTTGTCACTGCTGTTCTCAGATTTCCCAATTTTAGAATGGCAGCTGGACCTTCAGACCCAGCTGTTCCTTGAAATAATCCTAATAAAGAAGGATTTAAAAAATACGTTTACAGATTTCTGTGGCACCAAATAATGATGACCAAGCTCCACTGTTAAACAGAAGCCACTGCTACACTTGTGTGTTACGGTCAGTAAACAGAAGGTATGCGTTCACCCCGGTATTAACCTACCATGTGCAAATACGCATGGGTACAGGGTGCTGCCGGGCGCCTCTCCATGCAAAACCCTGCATAGCTACCACAGCCTCGGTCAAAGGGATACTCAACCACAGGAAGACGTCAAACTATGAGATTCAATAACTTAGGAATGCTACCAAAAAACCCTAGAGCAGATTAATAACAGCAGAAATGCAGAAACATTGCTTGCCAGAAGTTGTAAAATAGTGGAAATAATAATAATTTGGGGAAAAAAAAAAAGTTATGCAACGAGAGAGCAAAGCGCACCATTTTGAACAAAATTATTTAGATTGTCAAGATGAGAGAGACTACTGGCTAAGTTCAGGCAAATCCAACCAAGCCAGATGAATGGGAGAAAAGATACATCTGGAATTTAGGTTGGCAAAGTCACTAAAATGACTCACGTAACCTTCTTCATTTTTTACATAGTAGTACAAATTGAAATATACATATATTGTGGAAGCCAGTTAAGAGCTGCACAGCATACAGCACCACAGCAAAGGCAGACAGTCTATTAGATAGCAAATGGGTGCAGAACAACGCAGAAGATATTGTAGTATCATTAGTATAATTCAGTGAGACACCTCCACACATCCCTGAGTTTGAGTTCATTTTTCTCATAATTGTATCCCTTGCAAGGAATTAGAAGATGTGATGCCTGCAGTATTAGGCCAGTTGGTCCCAGGTGTTTCTTTCCCATCACATGTTCCTATCTCCAGAAGCGGAGGGCAGAACAGAGGAAGTTCAAGGGCAATTTCTGAGAATAATCAGTTAAAGAAAAGCTTTAAGAAGAATAAGAAATGGAAAGACTGCACCCATTTACTACAAATGTGCAACGCAATAACTTACAGAAGACTTCCTCTACCAAATGTTTTCAAAAGCATAGATCTACACAGTGTATCATCCATGGTATAAAAATATTACCACTTCTCCCAATTATTTTAAATTGATATCTGATATTGATACATTTCTGAATTTGTTCATCATTAATGATGTTACAATGTTTTTTCATAAGTTTGTTACTCCTAAGCTCAGGGTGGTCATGTGAATCTAACCAGTTTTCATTTATTTTTTCGGTGTTACAGTCCTCAGATTTCTCTACATGTTTCTCATTGATCAACTGTGGATTTTTACTCTGGCAAAAGAAATTCCCCCAAAGCTTCCATCAAAGCAAAACCCCTTGAATTAGCAGAGGGCCACCCTGATAATTTTGTAGTCGGAAGATGACAAAATAGAGCACGTGTGATACCTAATGCCAATGTGCAGGTTTTGAGGACACATTTTGCTCATCAAGAGCTCGGAAATGTTACTAAATGTTACTAAATCCACGTCCTGTTCCTGAACCTGTCACTGGTACGTTAATTCTGACCTGCTCCACGGCAGCAGAGCATAACCGCCCTCCATCAGTCCTGCTGTATTTCTGACATACAAAAGGCATGAGATCTCCAAGGAGAGAGAGCTCATCTTCATTTACAAAAATGCCTTCTTTTCATGTTTTATTAAATTGCTTCATCTATTTTTTGTCATTTAACGCCTGACATAAAGGATGCGAGCACATCGAAATAAATACAGCCGCATTCCCTTGGAAAACGCGCTATTAAAACCAAGAAGAGGCAGAAAGGGGAAAGGCGCTCCGCACACCGCGGGAGCCTCGGACATTTGGGGGCCGCCCGGGCGAGCCCCGACGGTTTTCACACGCCGAGCATGATCTCCAGCGGCTTTCCTGCCCGGCCGCCGGGGTGGGGTCGGGGCCAGCCGGCG
>NW_009205839.1:0-6139 GCF_000690835.1 Fulmarus glacialis | reverse complement strand
ATCCTCCTTCCGGCCCTTCTTGTAGATAAATCTATGCCCTTTAGAGATGTGAGTGGATATTATACTGTCAATGTGAAGTTACATGGAAATTATAATGTCAGCTCTATGCATTTCATGGCTTATCTTTCAAATGTACCTGTTTGAGAAAACCTGATTTTTGTTTTTACGTTTCCTACAGTGTACAAATTCTGGATCAAAACCTCTTTTTTCTATTGCTATATATATGATTCTTCCTATTCATTATGTGATTTCAGTGGCTTTTTTCCTCCACTAAAAAAAAAAAAAAAAAAAAACAAAAACTTTCATAGCTAATTGTTCTGTTTCCACTATTTGCAAAAACTTAGTTTTTAAACAGGAGGAAAGCTATGATTTTTCTGAATTTTTGGTGAAATATTTTACCATTTTCAATGATGTTCAGAATTCTGGGTCTTCATGTATGGTAGTGTTTTTGTAATAAATAAAATGTAAATTTAAAGATAATATGTAGAATTACAGTTGCACAATTATTAACAAATAGAAACTGACATATCATCCAGAAGTCTAAGTATAACACTGACCCTTAGAATATGTATCAGATCTCAGAATATCATAATTCAAATGCCAATTTTAAACACTGATGATGCCAGCCATCATCTGACTGAAACTATGTCTTTTCTTTCTTTATTGTGTCAAGAGATTTTTCACCATTTGATTATTTTTTTTTCTTTATAAGCTGCTTTAAGGTTAAACACCGTATTTCCAAGGAATGATTCAGGAAGACCCAGGAAATTTAAGGTTATTCTTAAAAATATAACTCATTCTTAGATATTTTCACAGCAGAATTTCATAAACCCTTTCTATCATTACTGTACTATGTAACTGTGAAAAACATAAAACAAAACACTCGACAACGAAACACCAACAAAACATATCCAAAATAATTAAATAAAAAAAAATAATAATACAGATAAATATTTTCTTAGCTCAAAGAAATAGGTGACTTACAAGATAATGTCAGTTATCAAAAAACTGTGACTTCAGTGTGGCATTTTGAGTCTGCAGTCTGTTTTTAATTTCTGGAATTACCCAAGACTTTTAGCATGGTCTGAGTTTAGTTACTAGGTAATATTTGAAAGTATCAACACAAAGCAACATCTGACCTTTATTCTGATAGGTTGTTGTGGTGGTTTAACCTTGTCTGGCTGACAGATGCCCACCAAGCTGTTCTCTCACTCCGCCTCTGTAGGTAGGCAGCTAAGCACCACACAACTGCTCGTTCACTCCCTCCCAGTGGGATGGGTGAGAGAATCAGGACAGGACAGGGGAAGAAAATAAGATGGAAAAGCTCATGAGTTGAGATACAGACAGGGAGATCACTCAGCAATTACCATCATGGGCAAAACAGACTCAAATTGGGCAACATTAACTTAAGTTATTGCTGAATAAAAATAGAGTAGGATGGTGAAAAACAGAGGCAAAACTAGAAACATATTCTCCCTTCATCCCAGGCTCAAATTCACTCATCCATTCCTGACTCTCCTACCTCCTCCTCCACCAACAAGCGGTGCAGGGGGATGGGGAATGGGGGTTGTGATCTGTCCATAACAGTTCCTTTCTGCCACTCCTTCCTCCACACACTTTTCCTCTGCTTCACCATGATCTCTTCCACAGGCTGCAGGGGAATCTCTGCTCCAGCACCTGGAGTACCTCCTCTCCCTCCTTCTTCACTGACCTTGATGTCTGCGTGGCTGTTTCTCTCATATTCTTCTCATGCCTCTTGCATAGCGGCTGCACAGCATTTTTATCCTTTCTTAAATAAGTTATCACAGAGGCACCACGAGCATCACTGATGGGCTCAGCTTTGGGCAGCAGTGGGTCCATTTTGGAGCCAGCTGAAACTGACTCTAACATGGGGACAGCTCCTGATCTTTTCTCACAGAGGCCACACCTGAAGCCTCCCCTTACCTTGCCACATAAACCCAATACAGTCATTCTGACAGTATTTGACAACTTAATAATCCAGAGATTTATTTTGAGAAACACAAAATTTGAATTTGAATTGTTTTGGTATTATAAATGACAAAGCTCTGAAATACTGAACTTCCATGGTCAAAGTGCAGTCTTTCAAAACAGAAAAGCTAAGAAGCAAGTAGTTACTGACTGGGAGACTAAGAATTTGAAGGATAATTATGAGAAGATGACTGAAGGGACCTAGTAGAAAAGTTGGAAAGACATGAATTTGTAGATCAAATATACTTGAGAGATTCCACATAGATAAGCTCCTTATCTGCTCTATAAAGAATATAGAAACTTTTTGTGTGTTTGCATAACAGTTCACCAGCAGTAGCATGATAAATGAAGCAAAGGATTCAAATGTGTATACTACAGAATGCTGTGTAATTATCTTTCAAATATTTAAATTTTTATTGTAAATTTTGTTAATTTTGTAATTCATAACAATAAATATAAAGAAGATAAGAGGTGGGAATGGCAGGGGAGGATAAGACCCAAACCCCTGCATGCTCTGTATCAGAGATTTCCCAACAGGATGTCTCAGTGGAATATTCAGTGAATATTCATTAAACATTCTTAGATTCTCCACTACCCACTTTTGATACTGAAACATGTTTTTAGTGAGCTTGTAAATTAGAACAGGAAATATTCTCATTTTCTATTGAAAAATATTGTTGACAAATGGACTTTGTACTTTTGATGTCCAGCATTTTTGATGCCAAAGTTCTAGTACTATTTATGCTAAATCTCCTGTTCTGACTGTATTTTGGAGTAGGTGGAACTTGGCATTTGGCTCCCTCCCATATGTAAATATTCATATGAGAACTGTCCACATATGAAAGAGTTTCCAAAAATCATGATGAATACCCCACAAGGGTACTTTGCTGTTACTAAAATAACTGGGGAATACTGCTATATTATTCCATTGCTTGTTTTGAATTATCTTTAACCTTTAAGAGGCAAGAATTCCCTCATGACAATATACTTTAATCTAGTGCCATATAAGTCATAAAGAAAAGGCTGCACATCAGAACATTAAGGTTTTACATAACACCTTTGCATCTGTGCCACAGAGAGAATAGTATGTTTTTAGAGACTTGATATTGCTAGTAAAATCTTTTCATATCAGAAATTTAGCCAGAGAGAAGAAAAAAAAAACCCTTTTCCTTTAGTGTTTTATGAATTTCCTTCATGGCTGATTGACAGGTTTTATGAATTTCCTTCATGGCTGATTGAATTGATTTCCTTCATTTTTCTGCTATTTAAAAAACTAATAATGAGAAGCTGAGAGAGTTGTGTGAATAGAGACTAACCAGACCACTGGTGGATACGCAATCATTCAAGCTCTTTTCCATAATGACAGATACCCTGTTTCACCAGAAAGTATCCTGCATCTAATATGCTCCCCAGAGTAGAAGGGTTTCATTAAAAGGCAGCTAGATGTGAAACAAAAAGTAAACAATTTGCATATTAAAACCACCTTTTTTCTATTTAGATTACTTTCAAAGTATCTTTCACAGATTAACAGATTTGATTACCTACGACTGATGACACTGATAAACAGTTTTGGAAACAAAGTGGAAAATGACAATGTTAATCTGTATTTTGGGATGCCTGCTACTAGTGTTTAAGGTAATTACTCTGCCTTAATTCCCAGATTGCATCATGTAATTCAGTTTACACAGCTGCTCAGGCTCCTATGAGGTGATACGGTTCAAATAAAGGACCAGACTTATCCTTAATGTAATTCAGCCTACGACACTAGAACTCATATAAAATATGGCAAATACTAAATCAAGCTAATTCTATAATTAGTGTCCAATGGATGTAAATTTTCCCTTATATTGAAAAAATATTTATTATAATGTATACAACTACAATTACACTTAGTAGATGTATAACAAATCATTCATTAACAAAACACATCTGAATTGTATGTAGTGTAAGTATACTGTTGTTGTCTGTGAATTATCATACAAATATCATAAGTATGAGGCTCTGCAAGTGGAACCAAACAATGACGAGGATAATGGTTCATCTAGCTTGGAGGTGTCACCAAGGTTAAGTTGGCCTACGCACTGCATCAAAACTGCTTCCATAAAGAAAAAAAAACAGGTCGTTGTCATAGGACAATGGGGGAACAGAAGGCCCAATATGCAGACCGGACCCACTTTTTGGGGAAATCTGCTGCCTCTCTGGGCCCTGGATTAAAGATGTGAAGAGAAAGCTTCCTACCCTAATACGGCCCTTAGATTATTATCCATTATTGATTTTTCAGGTAGGCAGCGACGAAGTTGCAACAAGAAGTCCGAGGGCAATCACAAGAGACTTCAGGGCCTTGGTACAACTGTTTGTCAAGAATGAGTGGTTTAGAGGCCAATTAAAGAATCGCCATCAAAGGCATTAGCAGAAAGTGATTTTAATAGAAATTTATAAAGGTGTGACCTAACAGAGCTCGATGGCAAGGTTCATTCTATTACTTGCTGCATGGATGAAACATATAAAGGGAAATCATCTAAGGGTTTATATCTCAGGGACTGTATGTGTTTAGCAGCAGTCTAGGGTTCATTCACAATTTAGCAACACTTAATTATCAACTAATCATTAACAAACTTTAGTAGAAATTAATCATTGACTAATTCAATATTTACAAAGTGAGTTAGTAAGTCTACTACAATCACAACTTATTTACACACTACGCTTACTATCAGTTTACACACACAGAGAAATATATATATATAAAAATGTACAGAAGGTTCCTGTTAAAAATTGCCCTCGATTTCAGTGAAGAAATATTCGTATCGAATGCTTAGGCATTCCTCTCAATGGGCGAAAGGGTTGAGCTTCGAAGGGGACTCAGCCCAGGACCCAAGGGTCCTCTGAATATCGCTGACCTGAAAGGTCGTGAGCTCTGAGAGGCATCCCACTCAGAGGGAGATGCTGAGTGCAGCCCGTTGCAGTCCAGGAGAGCTCAAAGGGCCTCACTTAGGACCACCGTTTATAGGTTCGCAAGATGGTTGGCTTTAGTCATCTGTAAATTTCCATCCTGGCCACAGTCCCAGGTGGTAATTACTAAAAAATTCTCAAGGTTTCAGTGTTTCTGATACAGTCAAGGAGTGCACAACCACCAGACTCAATACACCAAGGCCAAGGTTTCATGGAAATTTCTGAGATCAACAAGCGGCCCAGGGAAGAAAGGGAGGTGTGAATGCACCACCACACTGGTTAAGGGATCAGGAACACAAGTAGTGTTCTCCTCTATCCTTCCAGTTGCAGGGAATGATGAGGGAAGAAACAGGAAGAGCCAGCAGATAAATACCTGGCTCTGTGCCTGGTGTCACCAACAGAATTATTTTTTTTCTGATCACGGCTTGGTCTACATGACAACAGGCCTGCTGGCAACAGATGGGATACACCTGTCTCAAAGGGGGAAAAGGATCCTTGTGCAGGAGTTAGCAGGGCTCATTGAAAGAGCTTTAAACTAGATATGAAGGGGGAAAGGGATAAAACCAGGCTCACTAGAGATAAACCTGGGGGCGGCATGCCAATGTTTGAGGGACGGTGTGCTAGTGAGGTCCTTCCATCTGCTGTCTTAGTGGAGGGAGGGATGGAGATCCATATAGCAGCAAAGACGCAAGGGTTATGGATCTGTTAAAACCATGGAAGCGCCTGAGAAAGGTCACATAGGAATTATGGTTTGTCCCCCAAAAAAGGTGGTAGGATCAATAGCCCAACTGAAGTACATCTACACCAATGCACACAATGGGCAACAAACAGGAGGAGCTGGAAGCCATTGTGCAGCAGGAAAACTATGATACAGTTGCTATCACAGAAATATGGTGAGATGATTCGCACAACTGGAGTGCTGCAATGGATAGCTATAGACTCTTCAGAAGGCATAGGCAAGGAAGGAGAGGCAGTGGGGTAGCTCTGTACGTTAGGGAGTGTTTTCATTGTCTGGAGCTTAATGATGGTGATAATAGGGCTGAGTGTTTATGGGTAAGAATCAGAGGGAAGGCCAACAAGGCAGATAAGATGGTGGGAGTCTGTTCTAGACCACACAACCAGGATGAAGAGGCAGATGAAATATTCTATCAGCAGCTGGGAGAACTCTCAGGATCGCTAGACCTTGTTCTACGGGGCGGCT
>NW_009205838.1:57160-60544 GCF_000690835.1 Fulmarus glacialis | reverse complement strand
ATTTATATATATATATTTTAGTAAGTAAGGATATGAAATTCAGGATTTGTGGGTTTTATTGGTTTTAAAGGAAACTTGCAATACTCTGTCTCCTAAACGGTATCCATTAAGGCTGGCAATCGCCATGGCAGCTTCGTCGTAGTTGGTCATGGTGACAAAGCCAAATCCCTTGCACTTGTTGGTGTTGAAATCACGGATCACCTTGACATTATTGACTGCTCCAAAGGGACCAAACAACTGCCACAGCACGCTCTCATCCGAGTCGGGAGACAAGTTGTAGACGAAGATGCACCATCCAGTCCCAGTGTGACCAGGGATATTCATTCCGACAAGGCTCGTCATACCATCAATTGTGATCGGAGAAAACCTACCAAGTAAAAAGAGGGGTCTATTCTAAATATATCTCTTGGCACAAGCTACATGGAACCTTTAAAATAAATAAGCCAATGTTAATGAAGGGTCTTGATCCTATCCCTGGAAGATGACTACATAGCCACCCTTGGTTTCTAACTCCTACTTATGTGGAAGGGAGCTGTACTAAAAAACCAGACCAAATCCGGGCATAAATGCATCTCCCTTCAAGGATAAGCCCTACTTATATGTATACAAAGATTTAATTAAAGAAATGCTTAAGGACAATCTAACTCAAAAAGGGCCCGCACATGCTGCCTCAATGAGTTCATTTAAAGAGGCCTGTAGAAATTTGCCACTTATTCCCATCACTAAAATAAAATCGTTTCAGGGCAATGGAGATCTCTTGCTTTACTTTTTACTAGTTTGCAGTGAAAAAGACCCCCAAACTTTAAGACTTATTTTAAGGGATTAATACGAAATGTCATTGTCAGGATTCAGCTGTAACAGTAGCCTCTTCAGCTAAAAATCCTATTAGATTTAGAGAGACATCTGTAAGTGGTAGATTTTAATTCTCCTCCTAACATACTCCTTAACTGGGAAAAAAGCCAGTTAATGAAAAAGTCCTAACGCTGGCCACATATTAAAGAAGATTTATGCAGCAATTGTAGAGTAAGTAAAACAGTGCCTAAATATAATTAATGAGCACGTCAATTAATACCTTCATACTGTAGGACTTCATGTCCATGACAGGCTCTTAGGTTCTTTGGATAGTCAACGCAGAGAGACAAGCTCCTAGAAACCTAATATAGCACCCCAACTTTCCCCCCTGTGGTCTTTTGGGACCTGTTTTCTTAACTTAAACATCTGAATTGGGAAGCTAAGCCAGGTAGTGTGTTTATGAACACAGAACCACCACAGAATAATATAGGCTGGACAGGATCTATGGAGGTCATCTGATCAACCTCCTGCTCGAAGCAAGGCTAACTTCTCAAATTAGATCTGCTGCTCACAGCCTTGTAGAGGAAAGTTTTGGAAGTCTCCAAGGATGGGAACTCCATTGCCGGAGCCCCTGCTCCAGGGCTCCACCACCCTCACTGTGAATGATTTTCCCTTACACCCTGTTGAATTTCCCGTTACAACCTGTTACTGTTGACTCTTGTCCTTTCGCAGTTGACCTCTGAGAAGAGCTCAGCTTCGTCATCCTTCTAATGCCCCTGGTAGGTAGCTGAAGACAGCAGTCAGGGGCTAAACTCTGCATTTGCCTTTCCTGAATTTCGCCCCGTTCCTCCAGCTTGTCAAGGTCTCCCCAGTGGCAGCCGTGGCCAACAGCACAGTGAGTGCCTCTGCTCCCTCACCAATTTAGTGTCACCCATTAATGCAAGGAGGGTGCATCGCAGCCTGTGACTCAGGTTATTAATGAAGATGTTAAGCAGTATCAGCCCTCAGGATCAACATAATTTTCCTTTCATCAGTACGAAAAAAAAAGTGACATGCTTTCTGAAGCTACACTTTGGGATATGTTTTAAAATAACAACTGCGCAGAGGAAACGTCTTCATAAAAATCCAGTTTCACATGTACCTTCAATATGATGAGTTTTAATACCAGAACTGAATAATAATTCCTCAGGATTTTTTGAGTGATGACTGAGGGAGTGGAGGGGGGGACTCAGTGTTGCTGAGTGAGCTCTTGCGCTCTCCAAAACGTCTCCTTTTACACTTGTAATATTTCCACACACATTTAGCAATCTGCACAATATTATGCAGTGTATATTAAATAACCATAAAAGAAACTACACACTTTATGGCTGCTCACCATTCTGTTGACTCCTGATGGCACTTTATATGTATACTCAAGGAATATGTATACTTGGAATATACATCTTAAGCTGAGGAACATCACTGGGGTGTAGCTATGCTATAAATGAGCAGTTCACAAGTGCTCACAGCATCGGATCCTCAGACGTACATACAGGCTTGCGGACAGTTTATTAAAAATACATAGCAATTTTCTGACTGAACTTCACATTTGCAAATCCTACTCTCAACATCTTTTAGTTTCTCTCCCGCATACTGAAACTAGTAACATTATCATAATGGTTCAGCATGGCTCTAACCCATGGTATTTCCCCAGCTGCTAGAAACAAAGACAGCTGGTCAAGGCCAAATTATACTGCTCCTTCCACCGTATGTGGAATTGTAAATAAGAAGGCCAGGACTGAGAGCTTGTAAAAGCCAACAGCTTCAACTTCTTTTGAAATTTGGAAGACGGGACTTTAAACCCATTGCTGACAAGTGGCAACTGTGCTAGTAACATTCGTAAGCCAGCAAACGCTCCTTTTCGGCAATATTTAAATTTAACATGAAGTACAACACTAATGTATGCACCACCCTATAAGCGGTGTTATTGTAAAATCTGTACAATGCAAAGCTGTGCATGTCACACACTGTTATAAAGTTTTGCATTTTTAAGAAATGCTGCACTGATGTAAAGGGTTAAAGTTTCATACAGTTCACTGGAGAGCGGCTTTTCCCTGAAAATCTTCAGGAGCTATGCAGCTTTCAACTATTTATGTACCACAAAGCACAGGAGCTGCTGTAAATCCAAGAAACTAGTGGAACTGCATTAACACAAATACAAGATAACCTATTGCATAAGTAGCTTTGCTACTAGCAAGTGATCCGAAATTAGTGTCAATAAAACCTTTTTTCCACATCAGCACATCTCATTTTCCATCAGGACCACGTAATTAACATGGGGAAAGGACGAACCAACCCCCAAACCCGGGAACACTACACTATGGATGTTTCAGAGGCAGTTTCAGAAATTTTTATCAATACAGTATTTTTTTGTGTGACCGCATGCCTGTAAATACAGGGTTTGCTAGTGCAAGTACAAGTTTTCAAGATTTGCTGGGAGGAGACAGCAACTAGTCTAAGATGTCTACAAAATGACTTAAAAAACTGTTGTGATTTAGGATTAACGCTGCAGACTCTGAACATTAAGAAAGCAGATGCATAACCTAAAAAGAC
>NW_009205838.1:39947-57107 GCF_000690835.1 Fulmarus glacialis | reverse complement strand
CTCTGTGACAGGGAGGTGATAGGAAATTAGAATTCAAACCCTCACTAGTTCAGACTAAGCCCTGTTTGTCCTGCACCACACGCCAGTCCAATTCCAGGGAAAGCAGCAGCAAACCCAGGGAAAACAACTGGAACAAACCCATCCTTCTGACACTGACTTGTAGCTGACAGGTACTTGAGGCTGAGAGTTTTGCCATGTTTTTAGCAATGTATCAAGAAACAAATGAGAGGGGAGAACACAGGAGAAGCGGTGTGTGATAAAATCAGGTGGTAAGTTCTGACTCATTGTATCACCATCACCACTAAGGATATCGCGAATGTAACAAAGGTACTAATGAACACCAGCAGTAGTGCTTCTGGGAAGATACACTGCCTCTGTTCTGACTATTACTTTTTTAAGTAGTCTTAAGATTTATGATTTGTATGATGCTACTGTGGCAGTACTTAAAACCCATGTTACTGTCTACTACTAGCTAGTGTAAAGATATACTTACCATACCATTTTACAGGGTGAGCTTTAAAAAAAGCTCAAATAATTTTCAAATGTGGTGAGTAGACCATTTCAGAAGATTAAGAAGTATTTTCTCATCTTAATTGTGGGGGATGGCTGGACATCTTACGGTAACATCAGGAATAAGACTACACCTTTATTTTGCTGTAAGGTTCGCTTGCGTTGATGTGTGCCATTAGAAGAAACACTAACAACACGTCAACTCATTTTAGCTATCAGATCAAACACTGAACATACTCATGAAACAGCATAAATGTTTACAAATCAGCTGAACTTTCACACATGCGTGCACATACACACAAACACACAGAGCTATTTTAAACAAAAAACAAATCTCAAGCACCGAGAAAATTTCAAAGTATTAAACCTGTAACAAAAGAAACTTAGGGCTGATTAAGGTGCACGCAGCTGTATTTTCAAGTCAAACTTGTGAAGCCAGATGTAGTAGAAAGGTCTTAACTGTGAGATTTAGACAACAGCAGTGTAATTCTGTTTTCAACTGTTAAATTTTCCATTATCAGATCGGAGATTTTTTTTTAAGAACTTAATAGTTCTGATTCTGGACAAAGTGCTATTTAGCAGGACAACTGCAGTTTGAATGCTTGTAGCTGTTGCACCTAAACCATTTGAGAAGCCCACCTGTAAATAAAAAAGGTTGAAAAAACCCACAGAATTTGTGTGTGTGGCCTTTAAAGTAACAAAACCAACTGAAGTCCAAACTTAAAAAGAATTTGACATGCTGGTGGAAGAAAAGAAGGAATTAAAAAAAAAAAATAAAGTTAGTGAATTAAAAAAAATAAATTGTAGCACCAATCTGTGCCAACACGGACATCTGGCAATCTGTGGAATTCTAATTACCTCTTTACGCCATAGGCCATATTAAGCAAATTGTCCAGCCTGAAAAGAGAAGGAGGGTCTTTGGGTTAATGTCTCACAGATGGCAAGATCGCTCAATGGAACTATTATTAATAGTGTTCCATTTTCAAAGAAGAAACGTTCAACAAGTTTCCCACACATCTAAGGAGCCTAACAACTCCCAGCCTGCTTTGTTAAGTCTGAGGTTGTGCTTAAATTTCCACCACAGCATTTAAAGTCATTTTTAACTTCCCTACAGTCTTTGAGAAAACCTTAATTTCCAGGGTTTGGTTTTAAAAAAATCCACTTCTGATTTGCCTTTTTTAGACAATATTAGTATGAAATTTTTGCAAATAATTCAACTGTTCACCTTATACTTACAGTTAACTTGGAAATAGTATGTTACAGTCCAAAACTGCTGGAACTGGAAAAAATTCTTGATTCTAACTGCTTTAATATAATACATTCTCCCCACTATATCACATATATTTAGTATTAATCCTCCATGATATGTCAATCCAAATGACCACCCAAATTTTTCAGAATATAATCATCTGCTTTCCATGGGAGCACACTACAGTTCTGTCCATGGAATGATTCAGTGATAACCTCAATGGACAGAACTGTGTGCCAAAGACACAAAAACAAGCGTAAATTTAATGTATCCAATGACTGACCTTTTTTTTATCATCTGTAATTCATTAGCACTTTTGATCACTGAAAAACTAAAATTACTTTTGAATAATTCGCTAAAGCCAGTATGCAACTCAGTTACACGAATACGTCCAAGTTTTCTTTTGTTGAAAGCAGACTTTTTATTTGAATGCTACGTTGCCTGAAAGTTATCATCAAATATAAAAACGACGAGAACATCATGTATTGCTAACTCTGGCTTACGTATCAGATGGAAACAGTATATTCCCGATACAGAGCATAAAACATCCCCGAAAGTATCTGAAGAATCACACCAAAGACTAATACAAGGTCTCTTTATACTAAGAGCAGATATCTCAGGCTAATAAATTTAATGATACTGCTGCTGACTGGAACAGACTCAGCTTTTTTCCTGCTACCAAACCACTGTCATTAACATCAAAGTCTAAGCTGCATCAAAACTGTAGTAATACAGCAGAAAATAAAAGCATTACCAAAAAAAAAGAGAAAGAACAGGATAGTCACTGCTCATTTGATTATCAGTGTAAATCCATTCTGTCCTTCCTTTTTCTATGAGACTTCACGAGATCTGATTGTACAATACTTCAGCTGTTTTAGTAAATATAACATGACTACTGCTGTCAGCAGCTTTTCCTCCTCATTCTCCAGGAAAGAATATTTAATTTTACAAAGAAAATCAGGTCAGCCTACACAACTAAAGTGTGTTTTCCTATGCAGCACCTGACCCACACTGTCATCGCTGGTGAAACTTCAGTTCTTTTCCAGGTAATTACCTGAATCTCTGAGCCTGGTGGTGAAGTGGTCCAGGGTAGCGTCTGTTGGGAGACTGATACAGCTGTGAAAGGAGTGCCTGGCTTGTTTTCTGGCTGGGGTTATTGGCAAACTTCACAGTAATTGGTTCTGTAGCACCACTAGGCTTCTGGCCATTTAGTCCCTTTATGGCTTCTTCTGCCTCTATTCTCTTATCAAAACGGATAAATCCCACACCTCGAGAAACCCCTGGGAAGTAAAAACACGTGAACAGATGAATATTTGTAGGAACAGCCTCATCTATGAAACAAACAAACTGAATGTTGGTTTTGACTTCACAGAACACACAGCTTGCAAATTACAGGAAGTGCTATAAAGAAAAATGCCCTTCCCCAGCTGTGTTATCCAAAATCAGCCCCTACTGTATTTAATATAACGATTTTAAGTAAACAACATTCTGCCTTTTGAGATCCCTCATTAAAGAGGCAGCAGTTATGCCTCCAAACAGTTACGCTTAGAAAGAACCAGGTACTGCATTTTACACCGAAAGTCATACTGTCCTAAAATTCAACTGCCAGCAAGCGTTTATAATTTTGCCATTTCCAGAAAAACATGCATGTATCAAGAAAAGTTTTCTTTTAACCTGTGACTTGATCAACCAGAATCCGTGAGGTGATGATGCGCCCATATTGTGAGAATAACTGCTCTAATTCTTTCTGGGTCATTGTTTTCGGAAGGCCGCTGACATACAAGTTCGCATCTCTGATCGATGCTGAACTTGGACGGGCATACGACACCTACAGATAGAAGAAAAGGAAAGGTGTATTAGTAAGCTAGAGCCACCCTTTGCATTTTAAACAGACAGATTATTTTCTGTTCTTTCACAAGCAATAACCTTTGAGTTCAGACACTACCTCTTCTGCAAAACTAAGAAAGCCAGGAAAGGCTGGAAGAACAAAGGAAGAGCTAGAGAGACCTTAAAAACAAACGCAAGGGTTCTTTAAGTGCAGGCATAAAATAACTATTGTTCAGAGGTAGATTAATGTGCAACTTCCTACGCACGACTTTGTAAATTTACCCCTATGGGCTGTGGGTGTAAGGATGATTTACTGTATCCAACATATAATAACCTTAGCACATATGTAGCACTCAAGTTCCAGTATGTTTTATTCCTCCCCCCCTCCAAGTATCTGAAACAGATCAGGTTATCTGCAGAGTGATCTTTTGTGCTCTCTTTGTTGTTTTCATCCTGAGCTGGCAAGATCTGTTCTGGATGAACAGTAAAGTACTGGTGAAATTAGACTAAATGAACATCTGCTTAGGGAACTGTATACGACACTCATTATCATATCTGCAATTTATCACAAGAACTTCCCTTGCACTATAAGCCCAGAACCAGACCATAAAATATTATGGCCAAGCAAACAAGAAAATCCAGCTGAGGCACTGCATGTATATGCTGTTGGAAAATTATTAAATCAAGTCTCTCTTAACTGCTCTTCTACCTATGAATCAGATTTGTAATTATAGTACATGCATAAAAAGCCTTCTGCACTTTTAAAATATATACATTTAGAATACACACATTTAACATAATAAAAATACTTCCTACTAATGGCAAGTGTTGAGCACAGATCACGAAGATTTACTTTGCAGCACATCTGAAATAGCATTGGATCCAAACCTGAGTATTTTGCACTTCATCTTGATTTATTTAAATATAAACCGATCGGTACTTTCCTACATTGTCTTAAAATGTGTCTTGGAAGGAAATGGGGGGTCCCATCATGAACACAATGATTTCAGTCTTCCCCTCTTCCCGAGCCTTAGCCCAAACACAAATGATGTCAAATGGATGTCTTCATGTGTTTTATGTGTCAAAGAGTTGTCTATGTGCTCCACACCTAAAAATAGACATTGACTCAACACAGAAAATGATGTGAATGACTAATATTTGCTTCCACAATCTTCTCTGCATAATAGCAGACAAACTCCAAAGATTCTAGATTTTAAGGTTTTTGGCAACTTCTTTGTAACTTACATGTTTGTACATAACCTTTTAAATCTAACATTTACAGAGAAGGCTAGAGAGAGGAGGTGGAAAAATTTCAGGGAAGAAATGTGAAAAAAAGATTAGATAAAACATTTGCATCAACTGAGGCAGGCTCAGGCAACAGCACAAAGGCACAAGCAGGCATAATGAGCAGAGAAACCTTCAGGTGCTGAGATCAGTGCTGAAAGGCAGAAGTATACTGGGGTGGAAAACTATTTTGTGCCTCAGCGATTTAGGACCTCACAGCCCATGAGGTCCTGATGAGGTGCAGCATTTAAGTCACTTAATCGTGGGTCCCAAACACCCCTCTGATGCTCCAGGACCAGAACACACACAGCACCACTTGGCTTTTATGTAACTAAGATCAAGCCAGGTGCGTGGGGAAACCAGGGGTGACTACACTGTGCTTTCACCTACAGTTACCATGCCAAAAATCACTGATTTTGGCTGTGCTTGGTTTGGTGGTCTCGTATCAGTGGCTTCTCATTTATACCCTGTGCCGGGGCATTCAGAAAAGCAGACTCTCTCTCCACGCTCTGCAAATGCCTTGAGAGGGTACTGCAAGGCTTCAGACACCTACAGTTTAACCTACTTTAGGAATAACAGTTTAAAAAACACTTAAGAGCCTCTCTGGAGTGGGGGTAGGGACCTTACCTATTCCTCAAAACTGAGAGCTGCAAAATTAATAAAGTTCCTGGGAAAACAGCCAGGGGTTTCCTTTGGGTTTTCTCACTCTGGCACATTCATTAACCAAATGCCACATTACAGGGAAGATGAAAAGTATTGGGATATGCAAAAAACACTACTTCCCGGAGCACCGAGTACCTGATGTTTTTTATATATATCCTTCAACATACAGTAAATGCTCTGCTCTTGCAGGCCATGCAGTGGAAGGAGAGACTGCACGCACTCACAAATCCATCTACTCACAGCACATGTAAACACCTATCGCTGCTCAGGTCCAGTTTTTATTTCCTCCCGCAATCAAACATTCAGGTTGCAGGGGAGCCTGGGCCAAAGAAAGAAGCTGCCAAAAGCAACTCAGCTGTCTTTAACATCAAGGAGAAAAAGGTTGCAAGCTGAATGGACTCAAGGCTAGTAACGTCAATTATTTATCTGCTTTTGAATCTTTTTCATTTTCCCTCTCAGGTCAGCCAATGACAAATCGATTGGTTAGACCATGCCACCCTGCTTTCAAGCTATTATTTGGTGAGTACTGAGGACGGGATCTCTTCCTGTGCGTTAGCTATGAAAGGAAGAAAGCACCCACCCTGACCCTCCACCAGACCAGCAGCTCCTTGTGCTGTGAAAGTTAAAATGGGAGCCAAAACCACCTCCCATTTTATCACTGAAAACTGCAAAGCACTTGGAGGGTGAGGATGCTGCATTAATTCTTTATGTTCACGCTTAAAAATGATTTCTTTGCTGACGGCACTGTTAGCGCCCTATAATGAAATAGTGTGCTGAAAAAGAAAAGAATATGGAAATCCTAGCCACCACAAGAAATTCAAATAAATGAACTGGAGTATGCCAAGCTACTGTTTGATGCAGGCATTTCTCAACATTAAAATGTTTGTCCATTTGTGTGACGGTTGGAGGTCGAACGATGGTGTTATATTTCACTGCGTAAGATCATTTAGGAGTTCTTTGGTCAAATTTGCAAGGAAGATAACAAAATACTGTACAATCCATTTTATGGCTTGCTGGCCTCCGATGTTAGTTTCTATAAATACACACACTAACTGTGAAAAACATTTGCTAGGATATTTCTCATCTGACATTAAACATCAGCCTGTGTAAGGGCTTCTCTTTAGTATAAGCAGCCATCTCTTAAGAGTCTGCACCGCTGTCTCCAAACACTACTGCAGTCATAAAGTCCAGCATTTCATCTCTTCCATGGTAATGCACCTTTTTGTTCAGAAGCACAGAAAATATCTTCAAGTTAAAGTAATTATCTTCCCTACTGATTTCCTACCCATTTTCCCATATAGAAAACTTTTTGAAAGATTTCTAACCTCAAAACTCTTCAGAACAGAAATTGAAGCAGTCTGGTCTTTCCAAGTCAGAGCCCACAGCAAAAGCACCCAGAGGCATGAACACATCTCATTTTCTTACAGAGGCAAGGCGCTGGACACTTAACAGCAACCATTTAACACTGACACTTAACCCCTTCACTGCTGCTCATCAGAAGAGATGCCTTCAGCTCATATGCTAATCCTGGACTTCTCAAACAAAGTCCATTTCTAGAAGCCTCCTCCCAAAAATTATTTTTTTGGTGGAGCAAGCCAGAATAATCTCACAACTCCCATCTGCTCCAAAGAGGAACAGCATCGTCCTTCCCTGAAAGGACGTGCTCTGCCAGCAGAGCCGCCCTGCCCCAGCCAAAACACCTGCTGACAAGCAACGTAGCAGCTCGTGTCTTTCAACAACAAAACTTCTCCAAGGAGATGCATGTCTTGCTCTGCATCTAGCGTTACTCACCTGGGGAACGTGAGACTTGCCAGGAGCCTTTAAGCAGAGAGTGCTGCATGGCAGCACAGGCATCCACAGGCCACCGAACCACCACACCAAGGTACCTGCAATCCCTGGGACATCTCTCCAGCCACAAGCAGGTCAGGTGCAGTCAGTGCTAAGTGACTCCCTGGGCAGCTTTCAAAAAAAACATTTGTGTAACATTCGAAAATACTAAACTTCTTGGTGACCTTAAGAATTCTGAAAGACTTTGTTTTGTCTCTTTGCATGACATGCTCTGAGATATAGGAGTTCTTGCATGACTTTTGGGGTGAGTCACTTTGCTTTTTTCTGCCCGAGGTCCAAACATGTAAAATAGGGACAACCCTTCCTTCACTTGCTGCCTCTTACCCCACTGGTATGCACTGCAAGTGCTTTAACACAACCGCTCAAAGAGCTTCACGTGTAAATAAGCACAATCTCACTTGTTTCACACATGTACAAAACCAGAAGTAAAACCTGCTTAACACCAGAGGACGGGCTATGGCCAGAAGAGACCCCTCCCCACAGCCACTTCCAGGTCCTCATCCATGCCCTAATTTTGTGCAAAACCACAGATTTAAGAAACCTTTCTGTGAAAACTACATGCTTTGTCAGAACAATCACACACAAAAACCCTCTGGTCCAGAGGCTAAAGACCAAAGTCTGGAATATTTTCACATCCACCGCTTGCACTGCTTTGTCCTTTCTCTTCTCCAAGCCCTTGGCTGGGGGATGGAGGGGAGTGACGATGCACTTCACTGTTCAATGCCATTTTACTGGGATTATGATTGCAGGTGAGATACAATGGTCTATCCCGTCATTTCAGGAAAGGCATCCATAGATAATAACCTAGAAGCACTCAGGCTGTATTAAGAGCAGGGGTAAGAGAAATAATTGCTCTGGCTCTGTGGAATGAAAAGGATTCATTGGCAAAAGTGAAGCAGTTAAAAGAGAAATCTCGATTAAGAGAAGATGCACAAAACTAGCAGGTAAAGACTCTCTGGTGCCTGCTGAAAGCAGCAGAGCCAAATCTGAACCTTCAAACGCAGCACTGAGCCGCGGCATCACTACGGGCACAAAGGGTGGAGGAGAACTGTTAATAAGCACTACAAAGTCCAAAAGGTTAGGCAGACAGAGGCTCCTAGAGAGCAAAAATGAAGTAAACTTAGTTGAGGCTTTCCAGGTCTGCGGCATCTTTAAAGTTTCTTGTCCAAGGCTTTGTCCTGGAGTGCAGCAGTCACAGCAGATGACCCCTCTTACGGCTAACTCTGAGATACCACAAAACAGAACAAGCGATTACCTTAATTTTAAAAGGAACTGTAGAACAACTGTATCCCAAATCTGCAGCTTGCAAATGACTGTGATCTGACTTTTCAGGGAAGGAAAGGAGCGCATGCTTTTTTTACACCTCTACCCTCTACAAAGCTTTGCTGGAGCTCAGGGGGAAACGCAGCCGAGCACGTCTGAAGGCAGCGGTGAGCCGGCAGAGCATGCGGGTGCAGCACATGCTGCGTCCCTGTATGCACAGGGAGCCCAATGCAGCTGCATACACGGGAAGCTTAAGAATGCAAACCCCTCTGCACCGCAGCCCAACATGCTCAGATCCTCCCAGCATCTTCCATCCCCCAAGACCCTCCATCTCCTCTGCCTCACAAAACACCTAAGCCCTCTCTGTGCCTTCCCCTCTGTATTTCGTTTTCCCCAGCTCTCCCACAAACCAGAGTACCCCCAGATCTCTCCATACACCCTCCCCTTACCACCCAGCCTTGCGCAACATTCCATCTCTTCACTGGAAGAAGCAGCTGCAGGTGGTGGCCGGCTGGCTCGGTGGCAGGTAGCCCCCAGGGAGGCTACGGGAGAATACGAGTGGAAAACACAGCATTTTCAGCAGAGTATTGCACCAGGGGCACCCAATACCAGAGCTCTGCTACCGTAACCAGCAGCAAGCCAGCGCTTTCTGGCTGCAACTCAAGTTGTCGGGTTTAACTCCCCCCAGCCCGTACCTCCCAAGCGGTTTGGGACAGGGTGTGGGGGATGCAGCTCTCTTCCCCACCGCCGGCTGCCGCAGCCTTCCTCCTCCCCTGCCCTCTGCTTCCCGCGCCTCCTGCGCCTGCTGAGCACGACACGAAGGCGATCTTTGTGACAAATGACTTTGTAGGACAGAGAAGTCTGAGGTTATTTGGTTACCCTACAGTGACAGGATGGTTTGTAGTTTTGCAGGCAATTACAAGAATTAACATGGACAGATTTAGAGCCTAAATCTTGTAGAAATATCTGACATTTCGAAAAATGCCAGAAAAACCAAGATAAATAACAAGATCTTTGAGCAGTAATGTTACTACTTTATTTCCAGAAAACAGAATTACTTTCTCCCACAGCCCTATTCACTGTATTTTAAACCAGGACCATCCAGTCCTATTGATCACAACAGGAGAGTAAAGCAGAAATAAACATTTTGAACTAACAATAGGAAGTGTCAAAATAGCAGTCGCTATATTTCATGTTATTTATTCAACTTAACTGAAAATTAAAATAATTAGAGAAAGCCTCTGACCACAGAGGAATGATCCTATCTGTCTGGTATTTTATCATCTGATAGATTTGATGGATTGAAAAAGTGCAAGGCACCAAGGGCTCAGAGAACCCAGATTCCTTCTCCCCTCCCTGGAGACTTCTCCCTTTGCTCCAGCAGTGTCACAGCGTGCTGCCTGCCCCTGCGAGGGAAGAAGGAAACAAACCTACTTCTCAGGCGACAGAGACAAGGAAGGAGAGGGGGGACACAAGACCACGCTGCAGGGGGTCATTGGCTTTTTTTAGATTTTTAACTTCCCTTCAAAACTCTGTTCCGCCCTTGTTCCAGCATCCCCCAACATGAAGCCAGGTCACCTGAATCCGCATGTAAATTGTAAAATGCTTCCTTCGCATCCTTTCAGACGCTGTCCTTTTTTTCCAGGGCAGAGCAGCACAGTTTAAACAATCTGTACCCCATGCATCACACATCTTATTTTCTTTCTGATATTTGATGCAACTGAATTGCTAGGCAATCTTCAACAGCAGCAGTGACCTTTCATATGCTTTTACGGATGGGCAAATTTAATTTCTAAAAATAGATTCAATTTCTGGAATATATATTTATTTCCACACACACTGTATCTTCCCTCATTCTAAGCTGTTTTGTAGAATTATGTCAAGCTTTAGCTATAAAAATAAAGTGAAGCCCTTCTCCCTCACAAGATGCTGCTGCTACGAAATGGTGTAAATAAAATATGCACTATGCTGAGGAGGAACATAACGTCTATAACCTATTACCAAACGCCTAACACTTCCTCCAATGCCTTCCCCAAACAGATATTCTGTAAATAGTCACCTCTCGACTTTGACTTGAAAGGGCATCATTGACTTAAATAAAATGCACATAAATATTTCAGCTGCTACTATTGTAACAATGAAATAATAAAAAGAACATTTCTTCAGTTATTTTAGTCCGCACATCTAGGCAGACTGTGCCTAGCTGTTTTGCTGATCCTGCCATAAAACCAGTTCCTCCTGTGACTGCATGGCTGTTCTGCGAGGCATCAGGAGACAGAGAACATTAAGCTGCCACAAAAATGTTACAGAGTGAGAAAAACAGGATTTGGGGACACATGCGGAAAATATGTATTTTTTTTTTTTAAACAGGAATTAAGCCTCGAGGGGTCAAAAAGTGAGTGCAAATATGACCCCCCCGAGCCAACTCATGTTCACTCTAGGTGCAAGGGACAGCAGAGCCCACGACTGTGTGAGCAGGGAGATGGACACAGCCAGCAGGACCAAGGTGACCTTGGCAAGCAGAAGTAATTTGCCCCTGTAAAAGGGCTTTCACAGATTATACATTTCAACTTTCCATCAAAACAGCTTCCAAACAAAAGGTTGCCAGAGAAATGCTACCTGCAGGGCTGCAGCTACCCAGCGTACATGGGCAGAGGCCAAGGTTCAGCCTATCCATCAACAGGACATTACAGATTCGTTCTGGGGCATAAAACCCAACAACACTCATGAAGGAAACAGAACAAGGTAATGCTCAGTACTCTTTCAGCTCAGCGTTATTCTAGTATTTAATTAAATATTTTTTAGCCTCCAAAACTATATGCCACCAAATCCCTTTCAATATGTTCCTTTGAGACAGGCTTTTTTAATGCACCAAAAGTGCATTTTTAATAACTGTAAAGGACATCTAACTAAAGTAATCGTCTCTGATAATTAAATATAGCAATTCTACGAATTAATACACTTCAACCTTATAATAAATCACAGTGAGATGCCGGAAAGGGGCGTGCGGGGGCAACAGGCAAGCTAGGAGACGTCAGCGGCACCGAGTGCGATTTCTCGCCACTTTGCAACCGTTTGGAAACGAGGGACACCTCCGGTGCCACGGGCACTGCCGGGAGCAGTAAAAACATACGAGTTACCACTCAGCTAGCGTCAACGTTGGGAAACCACCATCCCCATCACACAGTACCAGGCAAGCAGACCTAATTTATTAAGATTTCTAAGAGCAAAACATAATTAAAAATACAAAAAAACCGAAGGGGGTAAGGTGAGGTAATCACATGTGATTCTGCAATTAAAAATTGGGTTGGAAACTGCCAATTAGATGTCCATGTGTCCAAAGCTTGAATAGAAGGCTCCCTTGGGTTGGTTTTAGGCAACTGCATAAACACTTACTTGAAAACAATTTTATTTAAGAAAAAGCCTATACATATCTTCCCAATCACTGAAGAAATTAGGCGGCTCCTGTGCATGTAGGTTCAGTCAACTTCTTTACTTATTATTAAAGTTTCACAGCTTTGAAGAGCCCAACAAAATGTCATGTATTCTATAAAAGTCTACTAGCTATAAATAAGCATGAAAAACCCAAACCTAATAAACTACTCATATTCATAAAATTTATACTGAATTGAAAAAAAAAAAAAGAAAGAACATTCTGCAAAGATGTTTTAGCATGGGAAGTTCCTGAATAACAAAAATCAAAAATCTTGCCATAGGCGATAAAAAGGAAGGCATAATAGTTTAATTTTGCATATGAGAGAAATGTAAAATAATAATTGGGGTGGGTTGGAGTTTTTGGAGGCCTTTTTGTAGCTTATGTTTCTTGTAACCTTGGAATATCATGAATACAGCAGCATTGCTCTAGCTCACAAAAATAAAAAAAAAACCAGAGGCAAAGCAACATAGGTACTTAGGACAAGAAATGTAGCACCTTTGCTAGCGCTGAATAATGTTCACAACATAAAAGTGCTGATTAAAAACTGATCTAGATTTTTCAAGTTCTACTGAGTTTTTAATAAAGTAGTTAGACGATAGGTTAGTACTTTCAAAATTTTATATTTTTCCTGATAACGTGCTTTTAAAAGCAATTTGGAGAGCAACTTACTGCTCAACTTTTCACTGTAAGCGGGAACTGCTGAGTCCGAGCATGTACTTCCACCTGCAGCAGTAGATAAGACGGCAGATTTGCTGCTTTGCCTTACATATTCCTGTAAGTTTTTCTATTTAACTCTACAAAACCATGCTGTGAGCATTTTGATATATGGCCCACACACATATCTATGGGATGGAACCTGGTTGGTTTAAAGGAGGTTTCGAAGCAGCTTTCTCTATAGAATCCATGCAAGCTACTCCACCACTTTCATAACCCTCAGCTCAGGACTTCTGCTCTTCACTAATCAAACAGACCAGGGAAAAGCTTGCTTGAAACAATCCTTAAGAGATGCACAGGAATCCAACAAATATTTTTGCTTTAGGGAATACCATTTTGTCCAAACCAAAACCTTTAGTGAGAAAACGTAAGTACAACTTAAGTATTGACCATACGGTATCTTTTTTGGAAGATACGAAATCACTGACATTATTCATACCAATATTTTCAGAAGTAAAAACTCTATTTTTATATTCTTTAACATTTTTGGCTCTGAAATACAAATTAAGCACAGAAGAAAAATTAGGAAAATGGTACAAATCAAAAGCCACCATTCAAATATCAAAGTAGTTTCAGATAATTTGAATCAGACCTGCTGTTTGTTCCCCTTCAATTTTTTGATTCACATTCCTTAAGCTGTATTATTTGTCAGAATACGGGATGTGAAATCTTCTGTAAGCAGTTTCAAAAAAGCTTTAGCAGCCATGCACCAAAAAACGTGACAGTGTAGAAACTTGCTTTTCTTGTGAGACCACTAAAGAAGGTCGTTGAATAACTAATGGTCTATTACAACAATGAAATGAGAGACTTCAGCGGGATCTCTAATCCCTCCAGCTTTTAAAAGAATAAATCAAACTAAGCATGGGGAAATTGAGAAAAAATGTTTAGTGTTTTTTTTTTTTTGAGAATGACATATTCTAACTTGAGAGAAACATACCTTCAACACTTGATAATGACTTGAGTGTCACTAAAAGAGAGCTCCATGTCAAGGTATTTCCCATTAAAACACAAAAAAATCTGTAACTTATGAATACACACCGTCATGTACTTCACCTCTGTTCATGGATAACTGTATCACTACGGCTGTTTTATTCTACATTTAAGCCTCACTGCAATGCTTTAAGGAGCTTCCTGTTACTTTCCCCCCCCATACCACAGCAGCAATTTCAGAGAAGAGATATTTGATCTTCTGCACGTCCTCCCATTGTTCCAAGGAAGAGCTCGTTAGCTGAGCGCCCCTTACAATGGAGATTAAAATAGTGATGAAATCGCCAGAAACCATTTCAACTACTTTCTCCGCTTCCTGAACTGAGCAAAAGGTGTTTTATATTTTCTTACCTTTATGGTTTTGGTCTGGAGTCTGAGTCCATTTAAAGTGTTAATGGCTTTCTCTGCATCCTTTGGATCAATATAGTTAACGAATCCATACCCTAAACTCTGCCCTGTTGAAACACAAGAAACAAAGAAAAAAGGACTCAGTATTTTTTTAATCACAGGAACAACTTCCAAGAGTGGGATCACAATTTTCTCACACCGTTCATTTCATCCCTGCTTTCCCCTATGGTCTCTATGCCGTTCTTCACCACTTCATAATCTCATTAATACAGTGGAAGCCAACGTAAAAATTTTAAGTTGCTGCTCTAAAGATCCTACTTTAAAAAAAGAAGCACCCGCCACCCTGCCTTCCCCAGGAGTTTACTGAAAAGCGTGTATGAGGCTCGACAGCAGCAGAATTGTGTAATAGTTTTGTGCCGAGTTCCTAATAAATTAACTGGCTGACCTGGCAGAGCAGTAACGAGGCCACCTCTTAGAAATGATAAAAAACATACACATGTACTTTTGCTACTGTTTATAAACAAGTTTTTAAGTGTTTAACATGCAAAAATTAGGAAACAGTGTTTTAACACTAACCTCGAAGCAGCTGACTGAGAAACAGACAGCAACCTTTACATCTCATTTTATTGCTCAGCGAGCAGCCAGTAAAGAGGAAAAGAAAGGACAGATCGAATTGCAGTAGGGCAAGAGACCACAGCAAAGCTTTCCTCTGTCTATTAGAGATGACAGTGAAACCAAAACAGTACAACAACTACTGCTGCGCATGGGATGGCACGAGCCCACTTCAGCAGCCAAAATAATTTCAACAGCTTCTGTTTTACTAGCAAGATCTGTGTTTGCATTTGCAGTAGAAAGGAGACCTGGTTAAGAGCTGGGATAAGTAACGCGGGGCTGGAGAGGCCGTGCTGCTAGCACTGCAGATACTCATCCACACAGCGCAGGGACAGAGCTGTGGGTCTGCAGCAGGCTGTGAGAACCCTTACCAGAGCAGTACCTTTTCCCGATTCCCAAGTACCAGTTTTGCAGCATCAATTCTATTAACACAACGTGACAGACAGCCACTTCCAGATCCCTTCCTCCTCGAGCCTCCTACTGAAGTTATTTTGCACATTTGGAAAACACAGCAATTCTTCTGTTTTTGTTATGAAGGCACATCCACTTAAAAACAAACACAGATAATCAAATTTCAAGAATAAGCAAGCCCAAGCAGGCCCACAAGCAGTCCTGCATTTCAGCCACGCTCCTTGTCACACACCCTTCGGTGTATCTGGAGAAGAGCAAGCCAAAAGACGACCTGCCTCTGGGCGCTGATGTGCAGGGGAACCAAGTGCTCCTGCTCACAGGCAGCAAGGAGACGTGAAAACCCCTCCCAAGGAGAAGGGCAGCCCTTGTGGAAGATTTCTATCCACAGCAGCAGCGAACGGTGACCCAGCTCCTGCTCACCAGGAGCAAGTGGAGGTTGGGAAAGCAGCTGCACACCAAGTGCCTTGATGTACCCTGCAGGCACGGATCCTGCCTCCCAAGCACAAAGCTTTGTTTCTTTGTCTCCTGGACTACAAAAAAGCATCTGTGTGTTTCTCAAAGTCAGACACCACCAAAAAATACAGTGTTCGCTGTAACACAAATACAGGGAGCACTTCTGTCTTACGAAATCAGATCAAAGCACTAGAAGCTGCTAACTATGCGAATCAGATCAAAGCACTAGAAGCTGCTAACGATGCTATGGAAGACCTTAAAAATCTATGGAAACACTGCAGTTCATGCCTAAAATGCCCACATGCAGGCCTAATAAAAAACGGCTGTTTTAAACTACAGTATATCCAGGGAGCAATTCCATCCAATCAATTCAAATTCAGGGAAAAAAGAAGTATAAAAACATACCCAGTCTTCCTGGAGAGCCAAATTAATCTCAACAAAAATATTCTCACCCAAGTTACACGACACTAACCAAGAATGAGCTGAAGTCTGAGCAAGAAGCCTGGAGCAGAAATTCTGTATAGATACTTTCCATGACATGCTTTGCTCTTCTTGTCTACCTGAGATATTTTATACAGCCCCAATCCCTATGCCTCTGAACATATCAAATCCTTAATACATTTAATCCTAAACAGTCCTAAACAGAAGGAAGCCATTCTCTAGGAAACAAACCTCTTTTTACAGAAGGGAGACGCAAGGTCAGGGCTTGGATAACGTGAGTTCACATCCCTACTTTTCCCGTTAACCATCTATTGGCCTCCAGAGGTAGGCAGGTACCAGGAGCAGCTGACACACGGCCCTGGGATCTGTATCAGTCTGTCTGAACACGGGCTTCCATGTCCGGCCGCTGTTTTCCTCACGGCACGTGGACTGACCAACCTCTACAATATATACAATGATTTTTAATAATCTCTCATAGGAAGATTCTTGTTTCTGTAAATACTTCTGCAAGGAAGAGACCATGGATAACAAACCCATAGACCACACAAGCTGTAGGGAAGGGCAATACAAGAAAAGAACGATACGAAAATTTCATAGACCATTCACTCCTTTCCTTGGAGTTCTCCATTAACATTATTCAAATTATTTAGATATCATCATCTCCGATTCTCACTACCAACTGGAAACAAACAAATACTTTCTCCAAGGTGAAGGATAAGGAGTACCAACACGAACAAAACCATTTGCAGGCACTCCTGCAGAACCTGGCTTAAAGAAAACAATTACGTTGTCATAAAGTTTTGCTTAGAACAATAGGTACACAGAAACATGGTTTCCTTTTGTTAGTATATACTCCTGAACATCATGAAATATATAAAACTTGTAAGAGAATTTAAGGCCTGTTACTCATAAGCTATTGGTTATGATTTCATATCAAGTACAGTAATTGCTATATTGGCTGTATTATATTCTCATAAAAAAGTCAGGGTGGGTCTACTCACCATTCTGAACACTGACTTTCTGTTAATTCAAAAAAACCCCTTTCATCTTAAAAAAACCCTCAAACCCCACACCCTTTGCAGCCTATTGAAATCTTGGTGCAGTTCTTTCAATT
>NW_009205838.1:26682-39916 GCF_000690835.1 Fulmarus glacialis | reverse complement strand
GCTGCTGCTTTCTGCCACGCGCTTCACTTCGTACCAGTGAAGCTGAAGGGAGAAAATCTTTCACTTACGAGCTTGCCACTTCAGGGGTATATTTTGTTTGGTTTATTTTGTATTTTCAAGCATCTCCCCTAAACACCATTATTTAATGAAGACAGACACTCCACCCCATCTCAAAAAACTGAAAAGAAAATAAACCCAGGAAAAAAAAAAATTGTGAAAAGCTTTATGATTCCTGGCAGACATCACAAAGTTTTAGTGTGCTAAACATTTACAGCTAAGAAACCAAAAAAATTATATATCCAGCTAAAAATATTATTTTCAAATTACTCTCAAGAGCAATAAACCTTATGTCAGACAAAACACAGACTCTAGATATGAAAGAACTAAAAATTGTTACCAGTAAAGAAGAGAAGGATTTGTTCCAGAATACGGTGAAGCAGTATGAACTTTCAGGTTTTTTTCATCATGTACTCTCATTGCATGTGCTCGAAAAGGGTAACATTTCTTTGGACACAATCTGGCAGCATGAAGCAAGCAGCTGGACCTCTCAGTGGGATCCCACACAGACAGTGAAGTTCATTCCCATGCTACACTTCCCAGGAACAGCACCGTAAATAGTAAATATTTTCTGTGATTTGGAATCCAATAGTTCATTACATGCTGCGATTCAGTAGGGCAGGCAAGAGATATTTCTAGATGACCCCAAAACAACACCTTGTTATATCACTATTAACATTGCTCTTTCTGAAGGTTTTATCTAGCTTGCAGAAAACGCATAGTGGACCTCCTATGGTCTGGTAAAGAATAGGTCTAAAAGTGAGCGATAACAGGGTTAAAAATGATCAAGGACTCGACAGTCTTAAAAACACATGCAAAGCCAAGGCCAAGCTGGTAATGTACATATTTTGTATTTTAGAAGGCTCCATTTCACAGAGCTGAAAAATCACGAAGATTAAAACAAGCCATGAGAAAGAATATGGAAAAATCAATATACCGTGTTTATAACACTTACCCGTGCACCCAAAATCCTGCAACTATGAAAAAGGCACTGCCAGTTAAAGACCTATACTTGCCTTTACTTCCTCTGTAAGCCACTCTGCTTAGGCTAATTCCATATTTAAATTAAGAGATAAAAGGAAAACAGACAGAAACCAATTTAAGTTAGAACAGAAAAAGCATAGGAAACAGAGAAATGAAAAAACACAGGAAAAAAAATTTCTGGCTAGTAAAGGTTGGAATACAAAAGGTTTTTTTTTAAGAGATCCCTTAACACTCATGCTGACTCATCAGCAGATAGTAATAGTAACAGTACAGAGAAAACAGATGTGTTATGTACACCTGACGAAGCTATATGAAGTACTAACTGGACTGGATGACCCAGGTAATTACAGGTCCATCAGTCTAACACTGAGCAAGGCAAAATTATAGAATATTCTATACTGGACTCTAATAATAAAGAATTAGAGAGGGGTAATAAAATCAATGTCAATCAAATTAGGTCTATGGAAAATAGATTCTGTCAAACTAAACTGACATCCTTCTTGATGAGATTACAAGTTTGACTTATAAATTTTAAGAATGTCGATTTAACAGCATTGATATACTTGGTGTTCTATAAAGCACTTGATTTGGTACTGCTTATTTAATTGACTAAAACAAAATTAACATGGTACACATTAAATGGATTAAAAAAATAATCAGCCAACAGATCTCTAACTGGGAATTGTGAATAGGAAATCACCAGAAAGATGTTTTCCTACAGGTCTCTCTCAGAAAACAGGTCTTGGCCCTAAACTGTTTATTTCCATCAATGAGTGGAAAAAACCAAACTCCTTGCTCCTGAAGGTTGACTGCAGAAAGACGGGATGAAAGAATAAGAACAAGGAGGACAGAGTGAAGGTGCAAAGCAATTTAAGCTCCTCAGTAAACTACAAACACATAAATTTAGATAGCACAAACCCAAGATTACGTCCCAACAAACCAAGAACCATGGCGTACTCTCCAGATGGGAAATGAAGGGCTCAGATACAGGGTGACAGATAATCAACTACATCAAGCTTGCAATGCTGCCAAAAGGGTTAAAACAATTCTTTGTGGCATAAAAGTCACACACTCAAAAAGGGAAAGAAAAATCACTGCTTCTCATCTGGCTGCGTGCTTCGCTGCCGAAGCGCTGTGCCTAGTCCTGGCGTACACGCTTCAAGAAAGATGAGATGCCTTGGCGATGGTACCATGAGAATAGACTATAAGATTGAAAAACTCTTTCAGTTGAAAGATGGGGGTCAATCCGTCTACCTGATCAAAAAAGGTTAAGTTGAATCTTAACAGTACTACATTAGTACTCATCTGAAGTACAGATTGATTTTTTTTTTTAAAACGATGTCTGTCCAGCAGATAAAACATGGAGTTTTGTATCCCAAGTCCCATCACTTGGCAGAGAAACAAGAGCACTTGAAACGAGAGAAACTAGACTAGAAACAACAAAGCAAATGCTGTTTTCCTGGGGAAGGCATTTGTTCCGTTTTTGACATTGAAAGTAACAGAAAATTTTAACTACCCACCAACCATTTTGTCAGCTCTTCTACCACTGGAAATCTGAAAGTTCAGATTTTTTTTCTGAAAGCTATGCTCTCGCTGAAGCATGAATTAATCCAGGGAAGGTTTTGGCAAGATGTGTTAAGTGCTCAATAATCTCTTCTTCTCTGAAGCTCTACAAATGTGCTGTTCCTGCTGGTTGTTCTCCGTACAGCTCCTACTGCAATCATTCCCACAAGGAAAGTAGAAGTAACCTACTTCTTCAGACAAGTTTGAAGCCTTCCTATTCCTGGAAACTATTCAACAACATATAGAAGACTACAACTTTGAATTGCTCACCTGTGACTGGATAAGTTACAAAAGTTTAAAAAAATATCGTTTTGTCTTGAAAATAAATTACTCTGGAATGCAAAGTCACATTAAAGGACTATGGTCCCCCCTATAAACAGTTACTCATGAAAACAAGCACGGAATGGGACAGCAACAACGCAAACTGCCTTAAATCATGGTTTTGTTGTCCCCTGCCCAAATGTAAAACCTAATTAAAGCTGCCCGTCTGGCAGCCATAACACGAGCGCCACCGAGCACCGATGCTGCTCTTTGACAAAATCCCTTCCTTCAGAAGTAGGCCACGTCTGACAGCTCATCTCCTATTAGCCAGGCAGAAGCTGTCAGACAGTAACAGCCTTCAGTCACTCCGGGTTTGGGACCAAAAGATAAAATAATGCTCGCCATGAATTCTCCAAGCCTCCCAGCTCCAGTTTTTGCCTGTTCCTCAGTGAATGTTTAGGGAAGAAACTGGTGCCAGAGTGAGCTTCTCTATCGAAGCAGCTGAGCTCGACTTGCTGTCCACCTGCGACTCTTCCAAGCAGACCTGCGCATGCTCCTCAACCTTCCCCAGCGATTCTCATAAATTGGGGACATTCCTAATAAATACCACTTACGGATGGCTGGCAAGGAAAGTGGCAAGCAAGAGAGAGATGGGCAAGAGAAAGACTAGTCATGCTTTCCATCTTCTAACAGTAACAGAAGAGACTTACTGACATTCACGGTAAGCCCTGCTCCAGCCGGTAGTCCCATTTCAGAGCACAACCCCGTGAGCCTCCAAAACATTTCAGAAGTGTTTTAAACACATTCCTGGAAGAACAAAGAATGGCTGCAACTCATATGAAAAGCTGTGTGTGGTAGGGGCTTTCGGAGAAGGTTACATAAATACCCTTGAGAAGATACATTCAAAATGTACAAAGAGGGCCAAGTGAATTGCCTGCTTCATTTTTTTTTTTCTTTGGTTTCTATGACAGTTACCAACGAATAAAGCTGTTTACCTAAAAAAAGAAGGTGAGCTATGGAGAGAAGATTCAGATCAAGGAAAAACGAGATCTGATCATGAGACCAGTTCAAGACCTGCTCCTTGTCTGATGCTTTTTTTATACCAGTAACATCAGTGTCATTCATCCTCCATCCCTTTATCAAGGAGAAGCACCTGCTGTCACCCCAGTGATGCACACTGCAGTCTCAGAAGCAGTAAACCAGGAGGGAAGCAGCTTCTGCGCACAATCCTCCCAGGACCAAACAATTAAGCTAAGGCCATCACTGTCACAATTCACTGTAATCCAACTATGAAGGTAGCTTGTTCTGTGCTTAGTGCAGCTCTATCACAGCATCCATTTAGTCTACAGCTTATTTAGAATACAGACTAGGATTTGATACATGTTGTCCATGAATAGCATGAAAGCATCCTTCTCTTACTACAATATAACTATCGCTTTTGCAAGAATTTAGGGAAAAATGTGTAGTCTTTCAAAAGTGAGAGAAGGATGAATAGTAAATAACTTGTTTTTTGCCTTTTGCACGAAGGTGACCAGGTACAAGGGTTGTTTGGGAACCTTCCATCAAATGACTGTATTTCAGGTGCCCTTGGTTAGTTCTTTTGAGAAGATACCCCTTCTAGATTAGGAAAAGTCAGCTGTATTGAAATGCAATCCAATCTAGAGCCCCAGATTTCATGCTACAGTGCACTTACAATGAAGCAGCACGACTTATCCTTGGTTAAAAACAGCCATCAGCAAAATTTGAGTTGTCAGTAGAAGATCCTTCTTCCTAAGATCCTACCGGAGAGAAAAGCCAGGTTCCAGGCTTGCACTGGGATACCCTTATAACAGATCCCCTCCTAAAAAACAGGTTCGTAGTTTCATAACAAGTAAGTAAGCAAATCTAAACCCAAACCTCATGGAAAATCTGTGTTCCACAGGCTGAAGACTAGCTCTAGCTAGAGCATCTGTAAAGGCACACACGCTGACACAAACCTGCTCAAATGGGACAAGATTCCTCAAGCAAACTCTTCCCCTAAGGCACCAGAGCCCTGATCCCCAAATAGCAAAGGCTGGGCCCTCCCCATAGGACATCTGCAAGGAGAAAATTCTTATCACTGCCTTAATCCTGGCAATGCCAGAGAGACTCAAATAAAAGCTCGTTTGCACAGGAGACAGGCCTTTTTGGGGGGATCGAGGGGCGTCACGAGTTGCATGATGAACTCCTACAGGAGCTCTACGCACACAGGATTTAATATATCCCAGTCCAAGTGGAAGGGGCTTCTTCGCACCAGGCCTTCTCCAACAGAGACTCTGCTACGTGATTAAAAAAAATCCCCCAAAGGAAGCCCTTGCAAACAGCGTGCTACATCCCACGTAAAACTCTCCCTCGGGGAGAGGATAAGAGGGAAAATGAACCAGACATACAGACACCACTCACTCAATTTTAATATCTGAATGGGAAGTGCCAGATACCATGACAACAAGCCTAGAAAAATAAAAGGGGAGTAAAAAAAAGTGTTGCCCAAAATGTGAAACAAATCCCGTAAGCGTAGCTAAAGCGATCAAATGATTCGTGCTAGTGAGGTAACTGCGAACCCTGCACCTCCGCATCTCTCTTTGGAGGAGAACCACCAGGACCTGAACACAGTGAACTCAAAAACAAGGCAAGACCCCCCCCAAACCCACTGCAAGCTCCCCACAACAGAAAGCAAGGTCATTCAGCCAGCACCCTGCCAAGTCAGAAAGCTTGATTTCACCAGTGCCAGAGGAGATTACATGAGTTTTGTCCTCCTCTGTAGTTTTGACAAATCCCTTAATGCAAGACGGTGTAATTTAATGTCTTGATTTTCAGAGATGCTGAAGCAGTAGCAGTTCTCATGTAAATTAAATACCAATTGACAGTAGCTGCTATCCCTCAAAATTAGACACAGTAATGCTTTTCATTCTGGAGAAGCCCCATACGTCCATCCAGAAAACAGAACAAGATGGAGCATGCTTTGACAGAGCCTGCTGCTGCCCAGCACCACTAGATCCTTCCAAAAATCCTACTCCTGAAGAAATTTCAAGAGGACTTTCAAAAACAGGCATTTACTCCATTTTAAACTTGACCATACCAGCAATATAAAACATGCCTACTCTTTCAAATAGTGCCTTACAGTCTCTCAAAGGCTTCTAGCATTTTAGGTGTTTCGCATCTCACCTGAAACAAGACTTTGCTCTTACCTGCATGCTACACAGAGTTTTAACAAAGTCAGCTGTGTAATTACTGTACTTGAGGACATGGACTAAACTGCATACAAAGCTTAAGTGGCAGTTTGAGACAGACGCTGCTGACTTGGCTGGAGTCTTCTGCGGTTCCCATTACCGTAGTATGGAAGCATTTTATCTCTGTAACGCACCTTTCCTCACAAACACCACTGAGGAAAGCACTTTTATTCCTATTTTGGAGAAGAGAAACTGAAAGACGTTGATATTTGAGGTGAACTTGGACGGAGTAACACAGCCACTAAAACAGGCATCTAAAACTGTATCTCCCTTACCCTAAGACAGTAACATTATTGGACCATTGTGAGTTGTGCTGGGCAGCAGGTATCTTGTAAACACCATGCACATTTAATACTGCAGAACACTATCCTCCTTTTTCTTTTTTCTTTTCCTGCCTCTATCAAGATTCTTCAAATGTAAACCTGGATTTTAAGCACGGGTGCGTTCATACTACTGCAAGCAATTGATTAAGTATGTTTTCAGAAGCTACTGCTCCTGACATACGCAAGACAACTGAGTTCCATTTCTGAACAAATATTTGGATTCCTCCCCCCAGCCCCAGTTGACATCTCTTGCTTCCCTTCTTTTCATCTTCTCCCCCTTCCTTCAAGGGGCACACAGCCTCTGAATTAGCAGCTGTTCTGAGAAGAGCAAGGCTGCACTCCTCCCCGCTTTGTCCCTGAACAGAGCAGGGACTGTACTATAAAAATCCAGTGTTCTGGGGACAGGCATGAATAGACAAGAAACAGCCATGACTTGTCTATCCCGAACAGTAAATTCAATGCTGAAGAAGAGATGAATTAAACACAAGAATGCAGACATTAGAAACAAACAGGCTAAGTTAAAACAATATTCAGTAAGTAGTAGTAAAAACCAACAGACCCAGGAGAAAACGAAAAACATACCAGGACATAAAAAATGGTAAGCAGCAGTGTTGAAAGCAATCTGCAACAGGAATTAAAGAAGTCACTGCATTACATAAAGCATGCAGTACGTGTTAGGAAGCCTTTCACATCCCAAATAGGTGATGCCACATCATGGAAAGGGGATACAGCATCGCTGGACCAGCGGTACACAAAGAATGCTAAAGACTGCACTCAACTATAACAAGAAATGTACGTACTGGAGATAAGGAAAGCAACAACTGAAGGCTAATTTCAGCAACCACCAGGTTTTTGAATCAAGAATGACTTTAAGGCTTGAGAGCGACTAAAGATGCAAGATTAGAAGCGTCCGGTGTTACAACATTAAAATATATTATCCCTTAGTTAAATTGTGACTAAAAGGAGATGCAAAATCCTATAGATACTTCAAATGTGTAAAGACTGACTGGAGATGAAATATTCAAAGTGTGCTACTTAACACTGTTACTCAGAAGATGAAATTAAAAGAGAGTAAAAAAAATTATATGGTCTGAAACCGAAGAGAAAAGGCACTCCAACAGCGCGAACCAGTGGGTCACGGAAGAGGCACACGCTTCGTTACAGCAGACTTATCTTCCCTTCCTGCATTCCATCCCAAATGCTGGTATTTCTGAAATTCAGATGAAAGTGAAAGGCAACTAAAAAAAATTAATACTGAACAACGGAGCAGAAACTGAAAGCAAACCAAAAGAAACAGAGTGATTTTTCACTGGTCAGGCTTCAACGAAAGGGAGAGTAAGTTCAGATCACAGTGATCCCATGGGTACAACTTTGGTGTAAATACACCAAACTTTTCCACAAAAAAGCGACGCCAGGCACCCAGAGTCAAAGTTTACGAGAAAACCCACTATTCTAGAAGACGATGGTAGTGAGTGGTGGAGTCATGGGGGAAGAAAGGCAGGACTGAACCATGACAGAGCCTGTGCACTGACCAAAGCTCCCACTTTCGCGATGGGTCAGAGAACTGCGTGGGCAGAGTGAAAAGTCAGTCGTGGCTTAACAAAGTAACATGCAACTTGGTTTATCAGAGGGAGATTTTTGTTAAAATGCTAAGAACATGCTCTCTCACTGAGAAGAACTATGCAAGCAGAGGAATCAGGAAAGGAAAGGCACGACTAAGAAATGAAAATCCAGTGCATCCTCAAACCTGGAAGCATTTTATGTGGCAATAGTGGCACTAACACTTCCAGTCTAAAGGAAGTGGCAGAGGCACGTAAAACTGGAGAAAAAGAAGAGTTTGTTTTGCAAAACAAGAATATGGAGTAGGACATAGCAATATACTGCAGCAGCAATATCTGAAACCTGGTTGACTGCAAACTCAAAAAGCCAAACTCAAAAAGCCCTGGTAATTTTGTCATTAAATGATTTAATTCAGCAACATTTAGTGGTTTGTACCTCAGCCTCTGTCAAACAACAAAAAACAAAAGCCACCACAACACTAAGACATTTCACAGTAATTCTGAACAGTGACTCAGAATACCTATTCTGTCTCATAAACAGCCTACTAATTAAACTCTTTGAGCTCTACTAACCAGTTTTTCCAATGCACGGAGGAAAGTCATTTATTACAGACCGGAATACAAAATTTAATATTAACAACACAACCTGTGTCTGCAGCATTTTTAATCTGATCAGTGAAAACATAAATAAAAGCTGCAATCTGACAGCTAAGAAGGTTAATCTGTTATAGTTAGATTTACGTAGATTACTTTACACAGCATCTGGAAAGATGCTGAGAAAAGTAAAGCCACTTTATCGTATTCAAAAATGTGCTACCTATAAAAATGCTGCTATCCATCAATACTTAGACTGCTGCAAGCCTACTTAAACTTGCTTCAGCTTTAAGACAGAACTTTCAAGAACATTAAAACAAGAGCAGGAATTTTTAAAAGTTACTTCAAATGTTTATAATATTCCTTTTAGGTACTTGCAGGTAATAGAAGTAATGAAAAGGAAAACTGCTTAAAGGAGAAAATATTATGAGACTTTGTTGTGCATGTACTACCTAGTTCTATCATTTAAATTTCTCGACAATTTTGTTGAAAAGAATATTAGCATGAATATGCTCCTCGATGAATTTTCTCCAGACTTTCCCTTTTTAAGGTGGCAGATTTCATCTGTATCCGCCAACACCTTTTCCTATGACAATATCCACATGTACAGCACTGGATGTACCATGTGCGGATGTCATGACTAGAAGCCGTTCTTGCTGGCTGACCACCATGGAAAACAGTGCAGGTTTTATGATAGACTGCTCTTGTAAAAAGGCTTTCTACAGTATTAAACATATAGGTGGTAAACAGAGGAGAGGGAAAGTACATGTGTTTTTCCTTCTTTTGTTTCCAGTTTGGCAAAGTACCTAAACATACCTAACCTGAAGCAATTAAGTACCACAATCCTACCGATGAACAAAATCAAGGTAACATAGCAGCTATTCCAACATACTAAAAAACGTAAGGGCAAAAAATGTTATCAGCAAGCTCCGAAGCTGCTCATGTTTGGGGTTGGGTTTTTTGTTTAAGACAAAGTGGCTTCCAGAGCTAGAAAATATTTAAAGAAAAAGTAGAGAAATGGGAGAAAGAGATGCATTGGTAAATAGAAATGACACAGATACAGCACACAGGAGAACAGAGGAGTCTAAAAAAGGAACTGCTGGAGAATACATCTTCCTTGCTACATGTTCTACCTTATCATGCCCTACCTACCATCCTCAGAACAGCGAAAGTCAAAACACCCCCTACATCTAACCAACAGTATCCTAAGGAAGAGGAAGGTGGCCTCATTTTGTGGGTCATAGAATGCCGTAGCAAGAGGAAGCCTGTTGATATCTAATTTAAGGTGCTTTAAAATGCGTGTGCTCAGACAATTATCCTCATAGGACAGCAGGCACATTAGACCTTCTACCGCAGAAACAGCAGCCCCTCTAGTACAGCAACAATTAATCATACAGGCAATGCTGCCATTTGTTTGCTTGCAGGTGAGTATGACGCAGCTTTTTGTCCATCTGCTTTTGCAACACCCCTTAAAAACCATCTAACTGAAAAAACAGTCTGGGCTCTTGTGAATAAAAATAAAGTGTTCAGGTTTTTTTCCCCTCAAGCTGATATATTCCATGGATTAAACAGATGCTGTGAGAGTCATAAGAACAGCAGTACTGGGTCAGAGCAGAGGTCTGCCTAGTCCAATATCCTGTCTCCAGCAGCACCTGCAAGTCAGTAACTTGTTCCAAAATTCCCAGTGGGGACAAGTAGGAACATCTGCAAAGTCAGTGATAGATCCTGCTCAACAAGAATGGAGAAGAGCAGCTATGTCCAACAAACGCCAGCAGCGAGTCAACCAAAGCACAGCCAGTGAGCAAAGTCAAAGAAATGGACTTGGACTTCGGTGACATGATGTCCCTACACTTTTTAGAATGAAAATCTCATGATGGGATGAGAGGGACCACAAGATTGTGGCATCACAGAAATGTGAAACACGGCACCTGGGCAAAACCTGTCTAAACAGGCAGAGATGCAGAAGGGCCTGAACAAGATTCAGGCTGCACCACAAATAGTGTAAAAACTCGGAGGCTGCAATACCCTATCAATGACAACTCCAGGAATGAAGTATAGGACATGAAATAGCATACTGCTGAAATCCAGCGATATATGCTTATCTGTTGGCAAAGGCTGAGCATCAGAACAACTTCCAATCGCCAACGGATTACTGAGGTGGTTATCAGTGCTGGCTATAAGCAAGTAATTGCCAGTGAGCTGCATACAAAGGTTGGTGGACTCTGAATTCAGGCAGCAAGAAAAACTATCCTTTAAGCAGGAGAAAAGAGGGTGAGCAGCATTAAGGATATGCGGTGTAGAAAACTGTGGTAAACCCCGCTCTGCATATATTCTTGTGCGTAACAACATAACATAACTAAAAATTAACCCCTCTTAACTGTAAGTCAAAGCATTGGGATTGAACCTCTCATGTTTTCTGGAAGCAAAGGAGAAGGATTTAAGGCCAGGCAAGACCTCCATGCAGTAGATATCCCAGAAGGAACTCTGCCCTCTACAGATGGCATCTCACTTGACAAATAGAAAACAGGTTGGCTTGATCATGTAAATGGGTCCTTGCTCAAGTCACAGTTAGAATAACCCCAAAAGCAAAGAAGATCTGAAGGATGGGGTCCGAGTGGATGGAGTCTGAAGAGTACTTTGTTTCATTAGTATAGGGACTGCACATAAACTGAGCTGGCAGAAAACAGAGAGGAAAAAGATAGGAGTGCTGACGATGTACACTCTGATGGGCAGCAGATCCCAATACCGATCTGAAGGTCTCAGGCTGACCATTCCCAGAAGTCAAAGTGAAGATGATCTTGCAGGGCTCTCCTGGCTGTAGAGAAAAGCACCTGCATGCTAGGAAGTCAAGTGATGATGGATCAGCTCTGCAACAGAGAAGGGGCAAGAACTTCCTGGCTCACAGAGGCTGAAAAACAGCTACTGCAGGCAGGTCAAATAATCCTGGTCACAAATCTATTGAACGCCATCTTAAAGCCAAGAAGAAACTCCTAAGGCAGCGTTGGTAAAAAGCAAAGCCTTGTAAGAAGAGAGAGCAGGAGCTAGGCCAATTTCAGAACCTTTCAGACCGGTTTTTGCACAGGTCACTTTTGGTCTTGGACGAGTTGTCTAGCAGGAGCACTGGAGAGACAGGCAGGGGCAACAGCCGCAGCATGGCCACGCTGCTCGTTGGTATGGCTGAAGGGCAGAAGGTCTTGAATACCAAGGAACAGATGAAAAGTCAGCCTCGGAGCCCTGACAGGTATCTCTTGGTGTGCTGTCTACTACTGCCTCAAAAGACCCTGCCTCATCTGGAAGACAGTGCATCATTAATGGACACCGCTGCCAATCTCCCAGAGCTTTCCTGGAACTCTCTCATTCCTTTCCTCCCTTTTCTCCTTGTCCTCCTTGGGCTAAAAGGAAAGAAAAGAAAAAGGGTTAGGGACAGAAGCAGCTGTGCATGAGTGCTGAAGCATGGAGTCTGTGCTTCTAGAAGGAAGGGCAGAATGAGGAAAAAAAGGACAGACAACACTGTAGGTAAGGGTGGACTGTCATCATATAGAGGGTTCCACCAACAGAGCCATTTCACCTGGCTGTTTCTGGTAGACAGTTATCTTCAACACAGATGATACAAAGGATGGAAAGAAAGTCTCAGACTAGAAGGTCAGCAGGCACACTGAAAAGCCTCATAAATAACCTTGTAACTGGAAGTCACTATTTAGGAGGTGTAGGTGTGCTTGTGCTGTCAAGGAAAACCATACTGCTAATCCTTCCTCACTAGACTGGATGGGAAGGTGATGTTATTTACTCAAACCAAGCAGTTAAACTGTGAAGAATAAACTTAATATGCATTAAAGGCATTTAATACACTTCAGCACAAGCTCAGGAGTGAAACTGCTGAAGTTAATTAGAAAGCTCTTTCACAGCACAAGGGTCATGCCAACTTGCTTTCTGCCTATTTGCCCCAACACTCATTTCAATTGCTTTTTTCCAATAATCAAGAAATCAAAATTCTTTTGTTCGCCGGTGCAGAGTATGCACCAGACGACTGCAGAGAGGCAATAAAGAAAATGACAGATGCAAATTTGACCGTTTTCCTCAGCATTTAGAATAGACATCAAACCATACCAAACACATTTTAGAAATCCAGCACTAAGACACTCACTACTATTTCCATGTTCCCTCCACCACAGTGCTAATGAATTTAGTTCAGATACTTAATGCAAATGTTCATTTAGATAACCAATATTTGGGAATTGTCTTGAATCTGCAGCCCTTAGAATAGGATATGCAACACTAAAATTAGGTTTATCTCTGCTCAAGAACAGAATACACTACAGAAAATAAGCTATAAAAATAAAATAACTAACGAAATTAAGATCAACTTAAAGGTCTTTAATGACATTCAGAGCCATATATATAGGCTTTTAAAAAATAATTCTAAATTCTAGGTTTAAAAAACTCTGAAACATGTCTGTTTTTCATGTCTTAGTATTTTATTCTCTGCATGCTACTGAAGGTACCAGAAAGATTATAACCAAAAGTTGAAGCATGCTCTGTATTCCATCTGATTCACAGAAAGAATCTTCTTTTTTTCAGCTCTAAAACACATTATTTTAGACATTGGCTCCTCCAGGCACTTGACTTTCAGCTGCAGTCATACTAC
>NW_009205838.1:14984-26659 GCF_000690835.1 Fulmarus glacialis | reverse complement strand
TTCCTCACTGCATTTTGAACATGAACTCAACATAAAGAAATAACTGCCATACAAATCTCCTGTACCTACTAAAATATGGTGAGGCCAATCTACAAGTCACTTCCTGAAAAAACTAAGGTAATTCACCTAATTGGTATTATTTTTCAGACGAAAGAACTCTAGCAGAGTACTCTCCCACATAAATATTTTTCCTATTTCAGCAAATACTAAGTCTTTTGCTTTCAAGGAAGTCAAATGCAGAAAACTGCACTGCTTCTTACAGAGATTTCCTATGCAGCCAATTTGAGGGGCACTACTAAATATGGACTTTAAATGCAATCAAACCAAATGCCAGAATTACATCCACTTTGTAAATGGTGAACACCACAGTATCTAGGTTTGGGTTTTTTCCTGTTCTGAACGATTGTGTTAATTCTCATCTACTACTGGAGCAAAGCAACTGCTGCCAACACTCGATCTAGGCTAACAAGACCTGTACCAAATAAATGATCAGAGATCAGTAACTAGTTACCACTGCTTTACAGAGAATTACAAAAAAACTCTTCCAAGTCAAGAAGGGAATAAACTACTTCTACAAGGTATTCTTCTCCTAAACCCTGTTATTAGGTGGGCTTATGCCATGAGGCATGAGTGTTTACACACTTTCTGAACAGTTTATAAGCCTTATCTAACATAATCCCTACATTCTATAATCCTATCTGTTTAATGTATGTTAAGTGGGGAAAACCGCTGGAACCAGTAATATCTCAAAATGGAAGGCGCTTTCAAAGCACAATCAGTGAATTGGGCATCAAATGTAAAAGTAGTTTATGCTCAGATTAGACTTTCAGTCATTTAGGATCAGGTAACTTAATGCCGGGTTTCACGGTAAGCTGTATTTATCTGCATATGGGTCATTTTTTTTCTTCCAATAGGAAACACTTTTGGTATGCCCTTTTACAAAACTCCTAGAGAAAACATATACAAAACACTAATAGTCTTTGTATGTGAGATTTTCAGTGAATACATGTTCTATCTGCAGCTTCTAAACATAAATAGCTGTGAACTATTTCCCTTGAGTAAAAATAAATATTCCCCCCCCGCCCCGTGACAAAGCAGCACAATTTTACTAATATCTCTGCAATTTCCAGCCTGAATCTTTCAAATGCAGACTTAACCATGCAACAGTTACTATTATCATGAACTGTATTACCAAAAGGCCTCTTTCCTATAATTAAATTTAATCCTGTTTTTGCTTTGTGTCTTTCCATCACGATGAGCTTTCAGAGTCCCCCTTCGATCCCAAGATGGACACTGTGACCTCTCGCTCATCTACTCTGTCAGGCATCAAAACCTCCCATTAAAATACATAAAGCTTAACTGTTGCCTGCTGCAAACATTGGGCCAATACTAGAAGACGTCTGTTTACTAAGGAAAGCGTAAGTGTTTTCCCGCTACCGCACGCTTGCCATCACATTCAAGAGCTTCCCTCCTGGAGAGCCACACCACTGGGGAGCATGATCATACCTGGCCTCCTTCCCTTCTGCCTCCTAGGGTCACTGCGAGCGTGCAATTAATGGCTTCTGCTCCTGAGGATACAGACCTCCTCTGTCCACTGCTTTCCGGACAGCTACAGATTCCAGATACTGAAATTAAGGCTGCTTAATTAGGCCCCAAATTTCAGGAAACTCCAAGCATGCCGTCTCTGCACAGCACATTCCAGACAGAAACACCAGTTCAGTGCCATCATTCACTGAACACACTTAGTTAAATAAAATCTGGGTCTTTGCTTTTTACAGCAGCACCTTTTCTGTATGCGCTGGTAAGCTGCTCGTTATAGAGTGAGATAGGAAAAAATAATTTTTATAGATGGCAGACGATACCAACAATGTAGTGTGGACATACTACTGGACCAGAAGGGGTTCACAGTGGCTCGCTCAGAGCACAGGCAGAGCAGCCTCCCCAGGTTAGGAATTTACTGGTTTCTATGGAGAAATGAGCGGTGAACACCGCTCACATGGAAGATATTTTCCTGTACTCTCTCATAATGCTGCATCATTTCTGACTCCGCCATTTTGTTAGCTTTTGGTTCTTGGATCATATGGTTGAACATCCAAAGAGTGAGGAATGGACGATCCATAACTTCTAGAGAGGACTATAAGTAAAACAGTCAATATTTCTTTCTCTCCTAACATGTGACAACACACAGATGCTACCGCTTTGAGTCAATAGCCTGCCTGTCCTGGATTTTCACTGGAATCATCAATATTTATATTACACTTACAACGCCACGATTATTTCTGAACTGCAGTTTTAATCTCAGTCTGCATCAGTCCTATTATAAATACCTGAAATTAAAATGAAAGATGTAAATCTTTATGCATAATCTTAAAGGAATTGCAAATTCAAAAGGAACAATTTAAAAACAGAGTTGCATTGGGCAGAGGAGCAATGAAGTTCCTGATTATGCATGCAAAGAACATCAAATTGTATTTTTGCAAACTCTGTCATAAGTTAAGTGATGCACAGAAATCCTGTATCAATAAATATTCTGCTTTACAGTGCGCCTGGATCATTGTAAGATACGAGATTATTCGAGATCCAAATATTTTAGATACCAATCATTTGAAGATTCGGAGATGTAAATTCCTGTGTAGATTACAGAGAAACAAAAATATAATTCTTAAGAGCTCAGCTAAGGCCACTAAATCAATTAAAAATTAATAACAAACATCCCCTTCTCCCACACACAAACTATGTCAACAAGAACAACTCATTTGGCCAGCAGCAATTACAGTTTCTCTGACGGACACTACACTGACTGGATCTTTTGTTTTCAAACACGGGACAAAACAAGTTCAGCATTTCTCCTCTCAAAATTTTCTGATGAATTCAAGCCCTCTCCTTCCCCAAGTTAGGAAGATATTTATCACTGGCTTTCTTTGGACAAAATAAGAAAAAAAGAGCATCTGCAACACTATATAGCTTAGTGTTACTTAGAAGCACTGAGCCTCACATCCATCTGAAGCCGTAGTCTTCCTCCGTGAAGTCACCTCCCTTCATTTAACACTGCTCTAAAATGTTTATGCCATTTAGCTTTTTTTAACTCAAGTTCCTTCTCATTTTTTGAGAGCAGCTGATTAAACCTGAACAACTGGGTTGTTGGACAAAATATGCTGTAGCTATGAAATGGTACAGCAGGGACCAGTTTCACTGTTAATTTAAAATGGTAGAATTAATTAGGTAGTGTAAATGAAGAATTTAATAAGCACACTTTACAACCACAAGTTCTGCTTTTATTAAACACCCCTGCCAAATGAAGGCAACTATCTTCAGTCTGTTTTTCCTTGTCTCATTCCCTTAAAATCTCTGCAGTGAAAAAAAAAAAACATTTTTCCTATTGCAACCCCTCCCCCATAATTAAAATGTATGCCTGACTTCCATCTCCTCTTTCAAGTCATTAGCATCTTTTAAAAATTCTACTGTATATCCTGCCTGTTCTGAGAAGCTACCAAACAAAACCGAAGTTTACAATTTTGGTTTTGAATACCAAATTAAAGGCTGTCTTAGAAGCTGTCATTCCTATTCAACTCAGTACGGTGTACTACCAAATTAGCATTTTTTTTTTTAGTAAAGGAATATGCTTGTTTAAACATGTGTCTTTCCAAAGCAAAGGGTAACATCACGAATCAATTTTCTTAAAAACCCTACTACTGTTCCAAGACTGCAAAAAAGACTTGGAGCAGATTATTATTCCTGACATATATTGTTTAATCAATTTTAAAATTAATAAAAGAGTTCAGATCATAAATTCTCTCAGAGGGATTTTGTACGTTTAACAGACTTTGTTTAGCTTTGAAATCCTTGAAAAAAGTATTTTGGGAGCCTAAACATTATTTCACAATATCTGTGCAATTCCTTAACAGGACAAGGGAAATTGAATCTTTTACATGAACCAGTTCAATCCTATCTAGCCTCAGAAATACATTTGAGATTTTCTAATATGGTTTTGCCAGGGAACTATGTAATGGTGATTATTTGGTTTACGACTTCTTTTATTTTTCCTGAAGCAATCTCTCTATGCAGCTAACTTTTCATTCTAGCTTTCCTTGATTTACCTGGTATTTTACCTTAGCAAGAAGGAGACAAACTTAATATCTATGAAGACAACCCGTATTTTTAAACGCAAAGAGTGCCAACATTTGTTTAAAGGCACACTACGACAGGGCACACTTAGCTGAGATTTATTAAAAACACAAAATTTTGAACAGAAACAATGAAAACTCCAAAAGCAGAAAACCTAAGTTGTTTCAGACCTTCACCAGTTCAGCAAGAATAGCTTAAGAATTTACTGTTTCTTCTGCAATACAGCTTTCACTGTCAAAAAAATCTACATTGATTTTTAATAAGAAAAAAGTAGAGAACCCCTGAAAAGCCAGTCATTCCTGTAACAGCCTACTGGCACACTTCCACCCCTCCCCTCCTAAAAAACATAAAAACCCAGAAAGCCTAACGAAGAACACACATGACGATCCGGAAAGATGAGCTGGGTATGACCTCAGTGCATTTCCATTTTACTCTCAGTGTTCTAAGAAGCTTTAGAAACATGGACTGCTTCTGGCAGAGGACTGCATTCGATTTACTAACTCAGAATTCAATGTGAGGAATGAACACGCATCCTAAAATTTAGTAATGCTGCACAATGCCTTGATAACAGGCCTGGAAACCTTGGCAGATTAAATTCTGTTTTCAAAAACGGCACAGAGACTTTGAAGGACAATTTTTTGTGATGGTTCTTGTGTACTTGTATCACTTTTTAAAACAACATGTAGGCTCCTCAAGCCCTTAGGGGTAATGTCCTCAAAGCATCTAAGGTTTTTTTAGAAAGCATGTAAGTTTTTTTTAAAGAATGGTTCCTTTAAAGTATTTTACTGATCATAAAGCTTTATGCACTTTGTATGGAAAGAAAAAGCATAGGCAAGAACTACCCAAGAATATGTCAGAAGATCATATAGGAAATTTCTGACATCCTCAAATACAGGGACAAAAGCCTGGAGATGGAATGAAACAAAAAGAATAATGTTCCTAGCCGATGAAGTAATGGCCCTCCGTCCAAAGACAGCCAATCCTCTGCAAAAGTAACACTGAATATCTAAAGTCTTGAAATTATATTGCAAGGAAATCCCCATGAATTTGAGGGATATGGGAAGCAAAAAAGCTCATGAAACACAGGACCTGCCATGATCAAAATTCAAGCTAGGCACACTAGACTCCTGCAGATGAGAGTCAGGTATTCACTTCTGTCTGAAATAACTGAAGTAACCTCCAATTTCATTTCTCAGATTATTTTCAGACTAAAAGAAAAACAACGGCCTTGAGCTAAACTGGTCTGGTGGCAGATATCAAGGGTGGTATGTCACACTGGGATACTGGGCCAGCTACACTTATAAAAGAAGAGGACTTCAGTTATTTGCATGGAAATTTTTGGAGTGGGAAGTTAAGTGATTTGTTTTTCTTTAAGTAGAAAAAAATAAAGAACAAATAAAAGTCAATTCCATTTTTCAATCTTCTTCATTTTAATACCCCTGAAGCTATGTCCCAATCAGAAGATATATTGAAATAGATACATCATGGTCAACGTGCTAAAGAAAGCTCTGCCGGACTACACTTGTGAAGACTGGAGCTGCCCTGCAGCTACTCCCATTTGTTGTGCTTTGTGTTCAACCAGGACACTGCTGTACGTCAGGAAGTAAACAGAAAAGAAACATTGCGTGTTTAAAAGCACTAAGCCGATCATCCTAATGTTACCAATACAATGGCTGCCAGGCTGTTACGGAAGTAGGTATGAAGATTTGTATTTGAATTCCTCATCTTTACATGGTGCCTCTTTCCAGAGAGCGCACACCCAAGTTGCCAGGAGCGCATCCAAGAGAGGAGACGGCTCTTCTGGAACCCTTTCCTTCCCAAGGCTGCTGCTCTGGGCTGAACGTAACAGCGCTGGTGATGCACCGAACAGCAGTGAAGTTTCAGCTGTTCCCTACCTACGGTGCGAGTAGACACACAACCTATAGAACTAACCTACAAAGCAGGCTATAAAAGCTGATTGTTCATCCCACCGTTTTCTTGTGCATCAGTGAATTCCTGGCTGTGGCAGCAAGGATACAGAGTAGGCTAGGTGCATCTGCACCGGTCCACCCCTCCTCTAGCAACAGTGAAGACACCTCTCTCCTCTTTGAGGTAGTATCTGTAATGGGAGGCTTTTCTTATTCTCAAGGCACCTACCAACTGGTGTCACTTCATGCAGAAAAGGATCATGGCAAATTAAAATGTTTTCAGGGAACAGAGTTCATTAACCAATATCCACAAATGTCCAAATTAAATCCAGAGCAGCGGCTCCCAACTACAAACCTCTGCTGTTCCAGAACGCCATGGTAAATAAGCTGTGATAGGCATGCAGAACCATCTTGACTTTACAGTGTTGTTAAAAGGCAAAAATTTGCTGAAGGTATGGTGAGGTTCAAAAGAAATAGTCAGAACTAGGAACGGTCAAGTTGGCTCAAGCCATTTATTTAGACCACCCTCCTACAACTTAAGCCAATGTTAAATAAAAACCAGAATGATCAGGAAAGCAATGCCATCATCTCAGCTCTGCTGCAAGAAGCTGCATGGTGTGTTACACACATGCAGACTGGCAATGTTGGTACTTCCCCTCAGATCTGTACGCAGGCTGAAAGACAAGGGGCTTCTCCTACAGTTCTTCTAGATCCAGCGTACATCATTGAAAACTAAAGGTTTACCATCTGAAGAGGTTACCACGGTATCCGCAGTACTCCCTATGCTAAGCACTTGCAATATAAGCACTGAGGTTTTGCTGACCCCAAATGTAAACTGACCCTGATGCACGTGAAGTCAACAACATAAGTGCTTACCTGTAATTTTGTCTCTCACGAGCTTGCAGGATTCAATTTCACCGATGCTCCCAAAGAGACTCCTGAACTCCTCCTGGGTCATGTTCTGGGGTAAATAGTTGACTATGAGGTTGGTTTTGCTGTCATCTGTAGCAGCCCCTGTCTGCATGGGGGAAGGGCAGTTTCTACTGTTGCTGGAGGGTCCATTGGTTGTATTGGAAGTAGGGCCATTCGACACCTGAGGCTCCATGGTGCTAATTATCTACATCAAAATAAGAGCAGAAGGGGAAAAAAACCCTTAAGTTTCATAGATACAATAGCTATTTTTAAAGATACTTACAAACGAATGAGTAGGTAGCATTCATGGCCAATTTAGATACTTCAACAAAAAAAACTCTGCTTGATTCCTCTGTTATTGTTGCAAAGTAGGTCATGCTAGTCTTTGGCTGTGAGCATATACTAAGATGCAGTTAAAAAAACCTCCTTTTTTGTTAATGCAAAGCTGATTTTTGCTTTCATCACACAGCCATTTTCACAAATGTAAATTTAAACCACATAAATTTAATTATAATTTAGGGTAATAATCATAATTAAAATTACAGTTCCATTAAATCAGATGAAGTAAGTGTATGGCTCTATATGAAAAGGTAAAATATTTTACCTATTTAATAACTGTATCACAGAGTGCAATGACAACAACATTAACCAGGCACAGTCAATCTGCAAAGTGTTATCATTCGGATTGCCTTCAATTAATAAACTCAGTGTCCCAAGACATACCATTTACTGGTTCCAGTGATGACCTATATTCTCCAGTTATATTTTTCACTAACGAATGACACCTCTTTAAATAATAAAGCCCTGGATTTGCAATCTTGAGAGATACAAAGGTCTTCAGATATTTACTGGAATCAAGACAGTTTAATCAGAGAAAGGCTTATCAGGCACAGGTGCAGGCTGGAATTTTAACAAGTGCCTCTATCTTGAAATGCGAAACTCCAATTTTCACAGAAGAACCTCAATTAGATCTTTCCAAAAAATGACAAGCAAGGATCCAGCCTAGCAAAGTGCGTGCAGGACAGCAGCCCCATTGTCGCCAGCACCACCGGTCACGTGAGTGGAGCCGCCTGCATGTTTATCTGCAGGCTGAGGACTGAAGAATGCAAGTTTTCATCCAAAAAGTGCACAGGCAGACAAAAGAAGCAGAAAAACCTGGGTATTTCAAGCCTCTTCTATATAGGTATTTGCCACCACTACAGCTTCCAGCCCATCTTCACTGTCACCAGGGCTGACAAGACTGAAGAATGCAAGTTTTCATCCAAAAAGTGCACAGGCAGACAAAAGAAGCAGAAAAACCTGGGTATTTCAAGCCTCTTCTATATAGGTATTTGCCACCACTACAGCTTCCAGCCCTGTCACCAGTGCTGACAAGGGAAGGACATCACCTTAGTCTCAAATCTGGATAAATTGAAGCAATGCAAATGTTGCCTTCTGCTGTCTACGGCGAAGTTTGCGATGTGCAGCTTCACTGTTCTGTCTTACCAAAGAGCATCCCTCGGACGGGCTCAGCCTCCCTCCATCAAAGACTCAGAGTCAGATGCAAACTGCTGCCCCAGGCAAGAGACTCCGCTGCCCAGGGACGGGGACAAACGCAGGGAGAACTGAGGGCTAAGACACCACACACTCTGAACCTTGTGTTCATCTGATCCTGTAATTATTATAATTACTCAAGACTTAATTTGCTTTCTTTTTTAAATCCAGGGAGGTACATGTTGTGACAAATTAGGTCTGTAATTCAGGAGGATGGGGGGACACACCAGAAGAGGGGTGTCTATTCTAAAATTAACTGCATGAGGGTGGCTCAGACTCTAAATAGGTTATATTCTGGTCAATTCTATTTTTATCTTTTTTTTTTTTAATTGAAATGCTTCAGTGTTAGTTTAATGCCTCATTTAGGAAATAACCCTCTTTTTAATCAATGGAAATAAGTTTTGAATTACCATTATTTTTTATTATCAAGCCCAGGAATAGCTACTTGGTTTAACAATTTTTAAATAAAAAGAAACCTTGCCACATCATGCTTAACAGAAAGGCCTTAAACCACACAGCAGAATCATTTTGAAAATAAACTCCACAAAAACAGTAACTTCTTGAAAGGAATCAGCACGTCCAAACCAGAATCCCCCTGCCAATTTTACCAGCCACGTGGCAACCAAGCACTGCTGACATCTTCTGGCAAGCTGTACCAGCCCCATAGAGTTCCTTCAAGACTTTCTCTTTTACCCGGTATCAGCCATACTTCCTCTTTTCAATCTGACTTCATACATGTATTTACTCACACATACTACTAAATGCTTCAGATGCTGCTAAATCTGTTCAGCTCGGGATTCCATCCTTTGATCTCTGCACCTCCGTGGCCCCACAGCAGACACCGACGCCAACCCTAAGCTTTGCTAACAGCCTGTTGCGGGGCCGGGGTTTTGCACCCCAAGGCTAACGCGCTTCAGCTCAGCACAGTGTGCTCAGATCCGCTGTATCTGCATCAACTTGATTGAAATTGGGGAAAAAAAATTCCAGTTCTGACAATAAGACATAGTCAGAAGATGAGTGAAGCAGCTGATATGGTTAACTGTAGCTTTCCATGTACAGTTAAATCATCTGACCATATCCTTTGCAACATAAAACACCCACAAGGTAATCTGCAATTTTAGGGACTGATCCTGCCCTTCTAAAGCCGATAGGAATACCACACCACGGGTTTCAGTTACAGCAGAAGCAGGACTTCAGCACAATACACTGAGGAAGGTACATCATCTATTCTTAGCAACAGACACAAAAGCTAGCTATAGTTCCCCACGATAAACAATAACCCTGGATCTTTTCAAATCTGTGAAAGAAAACAAAATTCAAAACCGGCTGCTGTCCTACTTACGCATTTTGCAACCTCTTTTTAGTCACATTTTCAGCATGCTTACCTTCCACACCAAGCAAATAAACAGAATTCAACTCAAATATTTAACACATTCAGAACACTAAGAGTAAGCTGCTCTGCAAAAATCTGTTCTCGAACAAGTAGATTTCCTCATATAATACTTAAAAATATCTTGGCATAAACTAATGTTGCACCACGTGCCCAGGTTTTCTTCTAGTTACTCTCACTCAACTGCAATTAGGTTTTCCTGACTTTTCAGTAGTAGAAAGGAAAATCAAGGCACTTATTTGCCCTTCAAATTATTGCAAAGTTGTAGGTTACTGAAAATCGATTTGCTATATATGTCAAAAAAATGAGATAATGGATAGAGAGAAATGCTGAAGAATTATCAAAAACATTTCTGATAAAGTATTTAAGATGTAATTTTTTTACTGCATAATTTTAAGTCTCCATTTACAAAGTGATTTCTGTGCAAAAGCAGTTACGTACCAGGGCTTGCATTCAAAGTTCTTATGGGCACAAAGGAATAATACTTATTTTAGATGTACAAACTAATTCACATCATTAGTAAAGACTTAAATTATTAATGGTAACAAAAAGGTAAGTCCTCGCTCTTCTTTCCAAACACTGTCCTCTCGCCTGCATGTCTGAAGCTCAAATCCGCTGTGTACACTGAGTACAGTGTGCATGCATTGGGACATTTATTGTCAACGACTGTTTTTAATATTAAAGTAGCTGTTGATCCCAAGTCAGTCAGCACATAAGAGTAACATTATTTATTTGAAGAATAGATTTCAACATGCCATTTGCTGTTTTTTCTATCCACAACACTAAGAATTAGATATTTAATTCAATACCTGTATCACAAGATGAACATTTTTAAGATAGATACTCTAGTTTCCTGGGCACACAGTTAACTTTCATTATGTTTTAATTACTGATAGTAACTTTTTTTAACACAAGAAAGTATTGGGCTGTAATTCATTTCTACAAAGATATTAAAGGAGGCTGTAAGTCTGTCTAACTCATCAAGGGCTTGTTTGGATACAGGCAAAATAAATGTGGAAAATTCAATAGTGACTTAACCCCCCAAAATTTTATTTTTTTAAACAAAATATACTCTTATCCCTTGAAGATTAGTATCACACCTCTATGCATGCCACTTAAAATTAGCAACATCTCTATGCTTCTCTGACCCAATTTTGGCAGCTACTACTGGTCCTGAAATATTACAGTGCAAACGTCATGTGTGATGACATTCATATGCTACTGGTACGAAGAGGCATTTTATTTTGGTGGGTTTTTTTCTTTTTTTTTTTGGCAACAACTTGCCAGACTCCCAATACTGCAACACCATGTTCTAACAGTATCTTTGAAAAAGAGTAAGTTGCAGTTACTGTTGATAGACATTGATAATTTAGCCACCAATAATTTGAATATTCTATCTTTATAGCACTGAGAAAATACTATCTGTGACAGAATTTAAAGACTGAAATTTTGTAACTTAAAGGCAACCCATATTTCAAATTCTGGATATATTTCATCAGACTGCTGCTTTTAAAAATGACTTCTTGGTATACTACTTTTCTCAGTATGGTAATATATCAGCAAAGTACGAGGTATTTTAGTTTGACAGATTTCACAAAGAAATGCCTTGCTGCTGGGGAAGACAGCATAAGCTTTGCCAGTGTTTTGCAAAACACTGCTTACCAAAGGGCTTGGTATAACCCCTTCTACAAAATATCAGTGGCAAACAGCCATTATAGCAATTTCTGTATTACAAATAATGTTTCAGAAATACTTCTCTATCATATCTTCATGTTTTTTTAGAATTAATTCAATTAATTTCAATTTAT
>NW_009205838.1:2936-14970 GCF_000690835.1 Fulmarus glacialis | reverse complement strand
TATTAGCTCCAACAATAATGTAAAGAATACCTGTATGTATAAACACAACTATTACAATGCTTGAACAAGCTAGAGTAACTGACATTAATCTTCAGTCATTACAGTAAATATGTGACATCCATCTACCATTACAAAGCACAGCTAATGAATCATTTAGAAAACTACCCACAGACTGATTGAGACAGTCTTATCTTCCTATTGCATGCATAAGCAATAGCCAATGGCTCAATAAATGTAAATATACATGCTTTATATCAAAAAAATTTGTTCTCAGCAGTCTAAAAGAAGGTCTGCATGTTGAACTGAAAAACCACCACATATGTACACTGAAAGGAGCTTGTATTCAGCAAATAATTAGCACCCATTCTTATCGGAATTACATATACTCCACTGCTCATATTCCACAATAAACAGAAATTAATTTGATATGTATGGAAAAAAAACAGTAACAATTAAGAATCTTAAGAATAAGTGTTATTTATAGGCACTAAAGAGAAGTGTTTTTAAACATACCACAAGCGATCTTTTCCTAAAATCAGAATCTGAAAAAAATTCTAAAAACTGGAGAATTTGTGCAGACATATCCATTTTGAGGACTCAGGAGTCAAAGAAGTTATCTATGAATAATGAACTGTTCACAGCACCTAAATGCCAAGGAAAATGATCATGGTAAATTACACCTCATGAAGAATTCATGAGGTCTAATTTTATATTATTTCTAAGTGTTCATTAATGAACAAACTCAGAACATTCTCCCATAAAAAAGAATTTAGTTAAATAATGCAAAGCTCTTACTTTATCTAAAAAAGCTCTTTAATTAGCATTGCAAGTTGTTTGCTTTTACAAGTGAAAACAAATGGTGCCATGGCAGAGGTCCCACAGCCATCTCCTGAACAACGATGACAAAAGGAGAAACAAACAAAACCTCTCACAGAAAATAAATGTAGATTCACAGAGGTTTTTCCTTCTATAATGAGAAACAGGCTTTAACTCCCAGCGTATCTGCTCTTCTGAATGGAAGTCAGCACAGCACAAGTCTGTCCCACAAGAACTTTTCTGCAGGTGAGAAAACCCCAGCTTACAGGAGCTGCCTGACTGATCCACCCACAGCCCTCCCACCTGCTGATCTGTACGCGAATAGCCATGCCGAAGCCAGAAGGTCAGACCATAGGTATGGAGTGGAACATACAAATACGTCCCAGACCAGGTCCCTCAGCCCTGGACCAGCAGCTGCATGCCCCCACTCCACTTTCAGACACAGCATTGCTACTCACTTCTGGGGGATTAAGCACATCTCTACGTTTTTGCAGAATGAGGCACTGGATCATAAAATCTTCAGGACAGATCACGTCTTCTTCCCACAGGAGTGTTAAAAAAACAAAGCAGTGATTTTAAGTATTCATTGGTTCAAAACCACAACTCCAGCCAGAGGAAGAAGTAGGTGCACCTGAACCTCATGTACACGTTATGTGGGCTTCTTTCTAAGTGACCTTAGGAGAGGCAAACGATGCTCTGCATGCAGCTGCCGTACAGATTTTCTTCTCTGTAACACAACTGTCAAATTTCACTGTCAATTACATTTTTATTAAAGCTTATGTACTGCACAACTAGACTTTGCTATTATTTACCTAATAAATACATCACAAACATGAAATAAAAGAGGAAAATGAAGCTTTTGAGTAAATCTGCCTGAAGGCAAACCCAGTATCCCAGAAACAAATCATCATCTAACCCTCCATATTTTGACATGCTCCCCACTCACGTGCACTTTTACATGCTCCATCTTTACCTTCCTTCAAGTAAAAGTCATATTTAGTATTTTAAATATAGATATAGCTGAAAGTCTCAGGTCAGAAAAATAGCAGTCTCTGGCTCTCATGGCAGAGAGATACAGTCATCTTACAAAACCTTGGTTTCAGAGCGCGCTGTACTCAGGTCGAAACGGCATTCAAACATTTTCAGGAAGTTCACATTTATGGGTGCCACAATTATTGTACAGAGCACACAAATGATCCAGATGGAGAAGACAACAAATGCACTCATTTTAAGAGGCAAGCTTCAGTTCAAATAAAGGAGAAAATTATTTTCTTTAATAGCTAAATTTATCCTGATCTAGTCCATTATAGGCTTTTGCATGAATATGCTAAAACAAAATATTCTGTCCCCAATCTGCAGTGAAATGAATGCAGAGTTTATTGGCAATATTACTTGTTATCACAGCAGTGCCTGAAGGAGATAACTGATACCAGCACCAAGTCGTGCTAGACGCTGTACAAATGGGTAGTAAGGGCAGGGACTGCCGCTGTACCAACACAGTGACAAAAAATAGAAAGATAAAACCTGTTACTTTTATTCCAAGTTTTACAGAAGGGAAAAATCAAACCGGAGCAAAGTATCTAGGCAAACTGCTGAAGTTACACAGCCAGCTGTGACAGCTCCATAGCACACCACCATATCCTCAAACCTGGCCCAGTGATAAGGTCAGCACTCCTAACAACTTTTTCAAAATGCAAAACAGCATAATGATGCAAACAACTGCATTTTTTTTTGGAGAGTTTCAGATAAATAGGTTGTCTGTTCCCATGAAGTATGGACTTGACAGTTTTGCCTTTGATTTCAAGGACAAAAGGGAATGAGTGGAGAAAAAAAGGAGACACCAAAACAAGTCACAACCATTTCAACATCAATAACTACTAAGGTATCAGTAGAGGAAACCACTCAGAAGTACATGTCCAATAACCACACACAAGATAGGAGCAAAGGCATCATATCACAGACTTCATATGGTCTCTTACTCTTCCTGCAGGTACTCTGGGGACAGGAAATTGGAGGAGGAGAACTACAATTAGCATACATACAGCTCAGCACTCCCCAAAGCCCAGAGGAAACACCCAGGACCGGGGAGTAGATGCATGGACAAGCACTCCACGCACAGCAATTTCTGGGAAGCAGGATATAAGTGCTACGCTGCACATCTGTAAGGACAAAAACATTCTTGCAGAAGCAGAATATAGTTATAGCTCTACCACATGTAGAACTTAACTCACAGTATTTGAGGTTCTTTATGAATTTCTACTGGGCTTCATTTTCAATTGCTTTTTCCGGCTTCTTCACCTCTTGCAAAGACTACAGAGAAACTATGCATGTTTGAAACCTCAGAGGTGTTTGGCTCTATTCTTCAGTGTTCTCCGAACATCTTACGAAAGCCTACTGCAAACATGCTCAACAGCGCTAACGAAAAGGTAAGTGAGGAAAACTAGTATAACATGTGATAGTCACAGAAGTTTCCTACTATCCCTGTATCAGGGTCATCCTTTTCACTAAGTCAAACTGACTTCTGGAAAGCCAGCCAGCTATCCGCTTCTTTATTTAGACTGGTTTCACCAGAACTTGCTTGTAATCATTTCTGCCATTAAACATAATTTACATATGAAGATATGGGAGAACACAGCCTTGATTTCACAGCATTCAAACGCCACTCTGGAACACAGCTTTGGAGAAAGCCATTGTCGAAAACATCCAGAGAGGAACACGTCTATTAGATGGGTTACACAATTAGCTCAGGTTAGAACCCCTTACAACCCCTTGTGTCCCACATGCCACGGACCATAACAAAGGCCAGTGGCAGGGAGGTGTCCTACTTCTGCACTGGGACACAGCCATCAATGGCGCCTGCCCACCCGTGTCTCCGGGGGTCACCAGCCCCCTCCGCTCAAAGGACCGCACGGTTTTTAAACCGGAACGAAGGCAACGTGGTCAGGCTCTGCCTTCTGAAGGAACATCTATTTCCTCTTTAATCACCCTTTACTTCTGCCAAATTCATACCAGGCAACTCCATACCTAAAATTTTACAAGGGCTTTATTTTATTTATTTCATCATTCTGGATTGCTCCTTATTCCCTCCTGGCTTTTCATCTGGATCTACTACCTGTTCTTTCAAGATGCATATGAAGGCTAAAGGAGTCTGAAAAAGCAAACAATCTCAACAATAAGATGAGAACTTGCTTTGATTGATGCTCTAAGCCAAAATTTGAAAACATCCTCCTTCTCCATGGATTGCATTTTATTAGGCAGATACCACAAAGGCAAGAGGTCTCCCAGTGACTGCCCTGTCCCTCTTGAAAAAGAGACAGTGACTAACAAAAACCATATTTAAAATCTGTGCTAGCAGGTGATAAAAAAAAGAAACACCACTGAAAACATTAAGTATATGAGGCAAACCCTGAAAGATTGGAGACAGTTTCTCAAAAGCCTGGATACTGGGTAATAATAATAATCCTACAAGAGCATGGTAGAGATCAACATCTAAACAGATCCTCAGTCTAAAGGACATACAGCCTAAAAATACACTGAAATGAAAGCAGAGGAAATTGAGAACGTCTTTTTATATTTTTGGTTACTTTCTGAATTTTATTTTTAGCTCAGAGTTTTGTTCCCTTAATCACTACCTACTTGTTTAGTTTACTGACTGTGTTACTGAGTTATACATTACTAATCTGTAACTGAATTATATTACTGACTTGGGAATATGTATGTTGCACTGTGTACTGACGCACGGATTCCCACGGGTACGTACATGTTCGTGTAAGAAGCTGACAGCTGCAAGTCTTCAGCTGCTGTAGACCTGTCACAATTCCACTTTATGTTTTTCCCTTTAAGAAAATAATCTAAAATCATTTGCAACCTCAGAGTTCAGACAGTGAAAGCTGTATTACAAGCCACACTGAAACCTAAAAAACATCTACTTACCACAAGGCAAAGCAAAGCAAGGACAGAGGAGGCTCTCCGTGAAGCCTAGGAACATCCAACCCCCCCACCGCTCTTATTTCTACTGAAGTTCTAGAAACAAAAGTAACAATTTTCAGAAGCCCTTAAGCAATTTAAGATTCATTAACGTTCACTGCAATAGGATTTCAGCTCCTAAGCTATAAGCTCTTCTGAAAATGTTGCCCATACATTTTTCATGCAAAGACAGGCTAATATTAGGCAGGAATGGATGGCTTAGCAAAACGCACACCACAACCAAGATGTTTTAAGGCTCTGTCCTCAACAGAACCTTAATAAAGACACACTGGTAAATGCAATTAGGAAACACTAATCAACATGTGTACATCTCAAGTGCTGGCAACAACATCTCTATGGATACTGCTGCTTGCAGGTCAAAGAGATAGACCCCAAAATAGGACTTAACATCACAGTTTCCATCTCTATCATTAGAAATGCTAGCTCACTGCAAAGTAACAGCATATTTCTCTTAAAACCGAACTGGGTAAGTAATAAAGAAGAAATTTACATCTTTTCTACAATTCACCTGTAAGTCTACAGCTCTGTACCACACTAATACTGCTTACGGAAATAATCAATCTTTCCACGAAATATAGGCATTCTTGCTTCTGTAACATATCTATGGTAGACAAAGTTACAATGAGTTACTCCAAAACAATACGGCCATCACCATCTTAAAGGTCATGAACAAATAATACAAGTTGAAGACTTGAGAAATCTCTGAGGAAAAATGATCAGAAATGACTTTCTAGTATGCAGAGGCAGCTGTTTACTCTGATGGTCTCACAAAAGAAATATCTACACAGTGGCTTGAATGAGAGTAAGTTTTGATGTACTGTATGGGATAAATATCTCCGTAATACTTACTTCAATTCAAACTATCTCATGCATAAAAGCATCTATGCTAAGCTTAAAGACCCATTACCACAGATTAATAATATATTATTCATCAATAAAGGACAAAATATCAAGTACATATGTATCTGTCACACGTCAGGCTAACAGATCCTAATGGTTTATCCTGGATTTAAACTCTATTAATCTCTGTACTAAGGAAGGGAAACATGCCTCAGGCCAAATCAAACATCCTCCTTACTCCAATTACTAAGATGCCTCCTAAAATTTCCAAATGAAATAATATTCAAATTCACCAAATTCTTATTCAAATAAACAAACATACCCTGAACACAAAGAAACTAAAAAAATCTTTCAAAACAAGAAGAGCACATCTCGTGGATAACATACGCCTGGTTAAAACACAATTCTGCTAATGCACCCAAGAGGAGCCCTGCTGACCTCGGCCCCTGCTCAGATACAGGGCTTGTGGACAGGGTGGGACCCAGGCCATCCCGGCTGTCCTGACTCAAAACCCGTATGTTACATTTTGCTTAGATGTCAATAGGCAACCGGAAAAATGGGAGCATTATTAGAGATTACTAGGCAGAAATGTCCTAACAGCCTAAACACACAGGAACAGCTTTCTTGAGTATTAATGAAGTCAGAATAACCAAGTTACTGTCCTTTCTGTTGGCTAGCTTTCTCTTACAATACTCAGCAGTCATAGGTAGACTCTTTAAACATAGAGCTAGACCCACTCCATCCGTGTGTTTCACCTCAAAGAAGGAGAACATGGTGACAGAAGTGACACTGCGTCATTATTAAAACTAATATATCACCTAAGCACCCCTGGCTGCTGAGGTGTTCAGCCTAGGTGTCCTGGTCCAGGCCGGTGTCGAAATGCTGGAGGAGAACACGGCTCCTGCAGCGGCCACAATGGCTACATGTGGCTGCAAGGCTTCTTGATAATCACAAAGAACATCACACAAATAATGTTCCTTTTTGCATAAGCAAAGACTAACGATGGAAATTAAACTCAACAATTTCTACCCCAGTGAGCATCTACATTTGTGAACGCTTCTTTCAGTAGTTGGGTAATGACAAGCACAGACAATAAAAAAAGGATTCTAAAAATATACTACTTCTTCCCCCGGATTAGTGTGTCTACAGTTAAATATAAACTGTGCTCTATAAATTATCAAACACAATGTCAAATTCTGAAGTGCACTCCGGAATCTCTCACAGAGCACACGAAATACAGAATGGTAATTTTGTCCTGGCCCAGTTAGTCTAAAGAACAATATGCTACTGTGCTAGATCATGGAGTTAGTTCCATCAACGATCACACTAAAAATGGCCACAGCCACCACCGTAGTTGCACACTGAATTTTTCAGGACCCTCTGCATCAAGCAAAAAGATTAATTCCCTGAACAGCTGCTCTCACAGGAAGGGAATCGACAGCAACATTGCCACAGTAAAGCTGGCACATGCATATTAGGAAGAACTTCCAGCATTCACGCTTTCTGCTAAAAAATCAACTTCCCCCTACTCATCTACTGCCAGTAACTTCATTTGGAACAAAGATATACAGGGAATGGTATTAGAACTATTTTTATTTAAGGAGCATTTGTTTACACGCATTATTACTTCTATGGTGTCGTGACTGTGCCTTCTGCTCTACAGAAATAAGAGGATGAGTCTTAGCCCACAAGTTCTTCTGCACATAGTAAAGCAAAAAGTCACTGACCACCATCTGAAGATCAAGGATGACCAGCAGAAGATGAATACAAGTACAGCAATTAAGAGTCACATTTATAAACCCTTCAATTAAGTAAAAAACCAAATACCCCCAAATATCTCTGATCCCAAACACAGAATGCATTAACACTTCACCAGTGTAGTGACTTAAACATGGGTTATTTCATGCTGTCGAGTTGTGAATTTTATATTATCTAACATCAAACTGCTGATGGCTCTGGGAGTCTACATGGCAGCTCAAAAGGACTGAGAAAAGGCACAGCCTCTTCCCCAGATTAGCATTCAGCTCAGTGAAAAGGTTCATTAGTATTTTGCCCGTGTGGTTTACGACATCCCTCTCAAACCAGAACTACTATACACAGGTTGATTCCCACACACCTTAAGCACATCATAGACATCACGAGTTTAAATTAATCCACATATCAAACAAAAAAAATCCCCAATGCAAAATCTTCTGAGGAAGTTTGGTCTAGCAATAATAATTCTCAAAGTCACAAATACCAGTTTTTGCTTTTAATAGCAGTAGAGAAACGTGGACTTCTGGGAACTGTCCTGATCTGTACCAGGAAAGACAAGGGGACAGAGTCGGTGCCTGGAATTCCATGTCCTTGCTGGGCAATAACATTACAAGAGGAGTCAGATCTACCTTAAATTATAAATTGAGAGAATTGTTGTCTTTGCTAGTTTTCCAGTATGCAATGATGAAAAATTAGTAAGGGAAGGAAAAATAGGAAGGACAAGCTTCTTTCATCCCTCACGTCCCTACAAAAGCTTTTCAACAGCCCTCAGCCCGGGAATAAATACTTCCCAGTGCTTGGAAAAACAATCGGCTACTCCAAACGAGCACGCATGCCATTGTAGGCCAACACACAGGGCCCAAGCACAGTGGGGTTACCTGCTCCAGCGGCAATCTTTCGGTCTCTACATGGAGGGTCAGATGGGACGTTCTCACCAAACGTCCCCCAGGAAGCAAAAACCAGAGGGAGCCGTTTGGTTTTCCTTCTACAGCTCGGTGACCGCACCCGGGTACGCAGCGGAGTGGCTGGATCTGAAGGACTTACACTACTGGAAAGGCTCCAGTGGCATCGCTGCCTTCTGCCAACACCGAAAATCACTTACGTGGACAGAGACGCATTACGCATGGAACCTTCTTGAAGCATTGCGAATGACAGAATCACCTCCCATAGCCACTTGCGTCTGTTTTGAAACAAACATACATTATCATATCGCCTTTACCTCCAGGAGTTCCGAATGCTCAAAAGCCATCAAACACTACCACCCCGATTCTGAAAAATACCGGTGCACGGCTCCAGACTGGGAAAAATACCAACTGTAATGTGTAAGAGCTTTTATAGCAATAAAAAAGTTTAATATTAAAAGAATAAAATAAATGAAACTAAGTTGTTTTTTTTCCAGAATTCAAGGACATATAATTTCCCAACACAACAGCATCGCTGACGCAACTGCGCATGCCTTAGCAACAAAGGCGTACTACAGAATTTGATATACATCATGACTCTAAATATTGTCAAAGCCAGGCTTGTATTTTATTATGCAACTAAACCATTTCCAGAGAGGATGCACAAAGGTTTAGCTCCTTTTTTTTGTAATTTCTTTTTTTTTTTCCTTAATATTCAGTCTTTTTGTCCCATTTAATTAACGATTCTTAACTGGTGCACAGCATTTCTTGACTTTTACAAATTTTCTTCTTCATTGAGGTGAAAGTCCTCACGTAAGACACAGTCAAGGGTAGAACAATAGGTAAGACAGACTCTCAGCTTCCTCTCTACTTTTTGGGGCCCTAAAGAAGCGATAATGCATTAGGAGCTCCAAAATGGTTAGGGAAAACAGATTATAGTGACAGAAAATAAAGATCAACTTAACACTGGTTCTACTGAGCTAATTCTTAATTAACTTATGCAAGCAATGTAAATGCTGCAAATAAGACAATGTTAGGTAGTTGCAAAAATTAACTGCATTCTTAGTATAATCTCATCTGAAAGTATTTAATTTCTAACACTGATACTCCAATGCTATTGCAAACTCTGTCTGAATACTTAAGCAAGTAAACAACAAACAAAAGGTCTCATCTTCAGTGCCCCAAGCTATCATCCAAAACTGGTTATAATTAAAGGTGTGAACAACAGAGTAACAAACCTGCAAAGTCAAGGTTCTGAGAAATTAATGGGCATCACACCACTGCACCAGTTCAAATTTATCACTCATTATCTCCCCGACTAGCACAGTGCTGTTTCACATATTTGTGCCTCCTCTTTCCTCCAAGCCTTTCCTGCCTTTTCTAGATGGCTAATTTTAGACAATTACTGCCTCTGACACATTGAGACCTTTTCTCCCTCCTTTCTTCTTCTTGCTGTAAAGCTAGTGACCTACAAAGGCCCCCTGCACCTAAAATATTCCAGTATTTTAGAAAGTAAAGATTGATCATTTGAGGGGAAAAAGCAAGCAAGCAGTCTTTGAGTATCTGTTTCTACCAACATCCTCTCTTTATATTATCTCAAACGGTTAAATGTACTCAAATGCAAAGGGTAAGTCAAGGTACAGGTCCCCATTAAACACTATTTTTATTAGGATTAGATCTATTGTACTTGTTGAACTGAAACATTACCCTCCTCTTCGCAAAATTCTTCAGAAAATGAAAAATGTGCCTTGTCTTTAAAGTTACTTGGAAGTCCTATACTGCTGGTAACTGGACATTTACACAAATACTTGTGAAGTATTACATTACACAAACGCCCTTTCCCTTCTCATACAAATCCCAGTATTTTCCTTAACATCCATTCAAATGAGAAGGGAAGATACACATGCACGAACACACACACAAAAATACACGCATACCCATCTCTTCCTCCATCCTACTCGGAAAGAAAAAGGAAAAAGAGCAAGAGAGGGAGAGGAGTGCAATGGGGGAGGGGTGACTTTCCATCAGATTAGCAAATTTTGCAAAATCTGGCCTATCCTTTACAGAGGTACCATGCTTTTTAACATCGCCTCACTTGCAAACAGACTGTTTGCGCCCACTTCTCCCCAAAAACCCCAATGACATTGAAAAAAATACTGCATTGCAGTATTTGCCAGTGCATCGGACTGTATCAGTCAGCTGTCCCACAGACAAACAAATGTACGTTTTGATGTGTCCAGGCATGTAAATGAGTTGTCTAGTGGACACAGATTGCCAAAACAGACAAGTGGATTTATCAAGTTATCTGCATCTCTCTCCCTCTCGCTATAATATTCTCTGCCACTGCCCATTTCTTGCCTGGGGTGTTTGCTTAAATTATTTTGAAAGTGCAAGTTCCCGAAGAAAACAACAAATTCCCCTGCCAGAATATGGGACACAATCATACTTTATTTCTTTTGAAAAACCTCGGGGTGTGGAGTGGTTCTAGGTTATATACCAACAGTACGACAATTACACACAGAAAATAACCTGCATTTAATTAGTACACTCGCAGCATACCAAGTAGGAAGGCTGAGGAAAAAAATTCACTGTAACCTAGAAGATATTATTTCAAAAAAAATTAATACATTATATATACGTAAGATTAACGCAACTGGATTTTCTTTCAATAGAGTCACAATATTTAACAGGACCAAATAAAGATGATGAAGACTATTCCAAACCCATTCAAACGGGTTTTTTAAGTATACCCCTTCTAGCTCATTGTAACCATCCTTTGTCACAACAGCTCAGGCTCACTCTGAGAGAGCTCAAAAAGGTAAAATTAATAAAGAGGAAGAAAGCAAAGGAGGCAACCAAACCAGTCAACAGTGGAGAGGCATCCCTGTATGGGAACTTGAACTTGATTAGTAGAGTACGCGGGGATAGGATTTTAAAGTGATGGCTGGTATTCACCTTGCATCAATATCCCATTGTAAAATTTCATCCTTTCTGACTGGTAGTTCACCAAGACAACAATTTTTTTACAAAAACTGTCATGTCTAAAGACAACTATATTTTCTCCATCTTTTTGTCTGAACAGAAAGAGGTTTTAACATTTTAATCCTTCTTTATTATCTGTAGCAGTCTGAATTAAATTTCACTAACTTAATAGCTATTTTTCTATATGAGGATCTACAGTGCAATCTTTTATATGCAAAAAGAAAATGTCACTATGTACATGCAGGCTGTATTCATTAATATAATCTTAAAACAAAGAAAAGAGGAAGATCGGGGCAGGAACACGTGCGCCATAAAACAAGGATTACATTATTTTTAAATCTTTGTAGAAACACCAAATTGAACAGAAAATGAAAATGTAACTACTAGCTGATGACTCTTAAAACAAACAATGCAGCTGTGTATAATAAAAGGCACCCTTATTTATTGTCATGACTAAGTTAACAGATTAGAACACAGTATCTCTGTTTTGGACAGAAGAAAAATTATTTTACTCTCACGTACAACTACAATGCATGTCAGAATACATCTCTGCACAAGCACAGACTGTAAAATACAGAATTTTACTTTTTCCCCCCCGCCCTTAAGATTCCCTCCCTCCCCACATTGTAAAGCAGTGCAGTTTTCAGAGGGCCATTCAATTACTTCTTCACAGAAAGGATTGCAGCAGAAGCAATACTTAAAACAAAGCAAATTAAAAGGGGGATTTAATTTCTTTTTATTCGCATTTAAAC
>NW_009205838.1:0-2926 GCF_000690835.1 Fulmarus glacialis | reverse complement strand
TTCCTGCTTGAATTTGCATTCAAAGTAATCCTGCACCAGAGAAAGGAAGAAAGTAAAAATATCTGAAAATCTGAAGACAGAAAGAAAGGCGTGTTCTATATTCTTGCTTTGCTTCTCTTGTGCCTCCTGATGTGTGATAGATGAGCATTTTCTGGGCAACCACATTTTTATATCTTTTACGCTACTGTCTATCACCTACTAGTCTACTATGCTTTTTTAACACTTCTAGCACCAATAGCCTTGTTTAAAGATGCACTTCTGCTATTTCCCATTATTGTTTGCCTCTACAATAAGAGACCATCACAATTAGCACAATATTCAGCTGCAGTTTAAAAAGTAAAGTTGCCACAAGGAGCCTGACATTGGAATTGGATATTGCTCCAGCAGATATATAACAGACTGTGGCTAAAGGTGGGGCTGGAGATGAAGAGAAGAATAATCTCATTATTTTCGTAAATTCCGCTCAGCACATAAACCCTAGGATATGGTGAACTCCCCTGAACTGATTATTCTGCCATATAACCATCTGATTTTGTAAAAATACCAATATCACTTAACACAAAATCACTGCTTAGGGTAAATTCATTCTACCTACTGTTCTCATAGGGACATTTGCTGGAAAATTCTAAGAAATGATTTGCAGAAGCTATCAGCTGTGGGAGTTCACTATTATACCTCTGTCAACTTCATTCAATATAATTTACATTTTTTTTTATACTGCCTCACAGGATTCCTTGCAATTTTTTGCACGTACAATTTCACAGCAGGGAGGGGGAAGGAGGAAAAAAAAAAGAAAGATAACCCTCTTTTGCAGAAGAGAAAGAACAGATGCTTAAAACCAGATTTCTAGAAATCACTGTAAGCCTGAGCCAGAAATGTAATTAACACCTATTTATAAAGAATAATTAAAGTTGTGACTGCCACAAAGAACAGCAGAGATAATCGAGGTAGCCCCTGGTTTTTTTTTTTTTTAGATTTTTTTTTTTTTTACACTGTTTGCAGTATTCCCACATGATTGCCACCTGCTCCCCCACTCAGCTTCCCCTATGCTCGTTTCCCCGGCAACCTTTCATTGGCTTTTCCTCCCAGCTATCGCTTTCAGTTCGGCTGCTCAGTCTAATCTTATTTGTTTTACACCCATCAAAACAAGCAGCTAGACAAAGACAATCCTGTAAGAACGGGAAAAGACCGTCGCTTTGTTTCCCCGGTTATAATAAATATCCGCGGCAAAAGTCTGCAAAACGTTAAATTAAGGGAAAAGGGAGGGGGGGACCCCCGCACCCCCCAGCATCCCGTGGGGCTGGCAGGAGGGATGGGTATTGTGCGGGTTTGGTCCCAGCCCCCACCCCGGGTGGGGGGCACAGCTCAAAGTCCCCGGCAGTTGTATTTGATCATGCCATTTTGCACAATCTGTAAGGAAAGCACAAAAGAGGGGACGAGACGAGCACGTCCGGGCTCCTCTGCCAGGAGAATATGGTCTAAAAATAGAAATACTATTTTTCACATAAATGGCTTTGACTTCTCCCGGCATTTAAAAAAGCACAAAACAACACGGCTCCCCCCCAGCCCCCACCCCGACACAAAACACACACCCTTCCATCCACCCATCCGTCCTCTACAGCACCGGCTCCATAGGAAACGCAATACCTGAATTTTAGAGGCGATTATTAGGTTTGTATTTAAGGCTGGTGCAATACAAACGGAGATTAAAAGGCATCATCGGCTGCCTGATCCGCCAGGCACATGCGGTACAATGACACCGTGACTGTCAGCAGAGACCATCCTCGCTCGACTGAAATGCAACGTTCAATGGAAACGCCGTGAAGTGCCATCACAGTTAGATACGTTAAATAGATATATAGATATATACACACACACAGGCAGATATATCCCGCAGAAAAATAAACAAGGCTCTAATTTTATTTTATGACTCACGATCTGCCGCCCCGAACAAAAGAAATTCGTGAGGCGCACGAGAAGCAAGACAAAACCCCACGAGCAGGCTCTCCCCGTTCACTTACCATTTTCAAGCCATTCCACTCCATCTGTGATCACAAAGATGGACCCTTACAGCCCCTCACAGAGTCAAAAGCAAAAAGAGCGTTATGTAAAAGCTGACATTCCTTCTTACAGCGCTGCTGCCCAACGATGCAACAAAATCGACATATACTAGGCGCTGCAACACATACAAGCCTCCTCCTCTTTTTATGAGGTCATGACAGGAAACTCTTTGAAATACAATATGCAGCATTTACTGAAGCTCATATAAATCACCCTCTTTTAAAATTACCATACCTATTGCGCAGTCCACCAAAAGAAAATTACCAATCTCGAGGCTTTTTTTCCACCCCCCCACCCCCCCAGGATTTTGCTCTGCATTTGTATCTCCAAAATGTCAATGTGGAAATTAACTCCCCCCACCACCACTTAAAAAAAAAAGCCTCCTCTTCCTTTTGCATTTCAGTTAGCCACATACCAGCCTTGCATTAGAAATGAGCTTTTTTCTTTATTCTGAGAGAAATCGCAATTACCTTAAAATGACAAAGTACATCCTTTATTAAAGGATACGCACACATTAAATATGAAAGAGAGAGCGAGAAAGAGGGGGAGAGAGAAAGGGAGGGGGGGAAGGGAGAGATCATGTACAAACAAATCAGTAGCAGAAAACTAAATTAATGTGAAAACACAGACTGAGAATGATGCAGATTTGGGGAAAATCTGTATGTTAGCTTCTATATCTACCTCTACATAAACCCGCTACAATCAGATTTTAAATCTACTAATCCCTACCATAACCATTCTTAATGGCAAATATTGGGTCTTGAAAGGCTTCAACTCTTCTACAGATTTGCTAAGGTTTCAGGGAATTATTTTTATTATTATTTTTTAAAGATCCACAAAGCACAGTGCTAGACGTTTGTGCAGC